>NW_007233043.1:750991-866768 GCF_000164805.1 Carlito syrichta
AGATGAGGTCTCGCTGCCCAGGGGGGTCTCGAACCCGCGGGGCTCAGGCAATCCACTCACCTCAGCCTCCCAAAGGCGCAGGATTACAGGCTGAGCCACCGAGCCCGGCTTTTCTTCACCTTTTATTCTTGGGTTAATGCTGCTGACACCCTTCAACTTTGTCATATATATATATGACATATATGTGTCATATATATATATGAATGACATACAAGAATAGTTGTAGATAAACACATACATAATTATATATAAAACTATATATCTATGGATGTAGAGTATGCATATAAAGCCACAGCATATCTATCTAGCTTTATCTAGATACATATCTAAAATGATACCTCATAAATATGTTCAATTAATATATGTAATTTAAAAATATGTATAGTTTTATATTTATATTTGTGTTATATGTATCTTTATATATCATTTTGAAATGATATATGTTGATAAAACTGTATATTTTTATCTGTCACTCTCTATATATACATGTGTGTATGTGTATATATATATATATAAATAGAATATAAAGATTTCATTTACTTTTTAAACTTATACCAAAATGCGAGGACTTCTTAACGCATGTGTTAATTTTGGCTGAAAGAAATAAAAAATATTCCATCTGCACAATGTAGCTAATTTATTAATAGTGGGTGTCTATTCTAGAATAATATCAATTCATTCACAAAATATCACTCAAATTAACACTGAATTGTATGTTTAGTTTAACATCAAACACTGATAACACATGTCAATAAAAGGTGAATTTGTTTCTCAATTTAATGATTGACTTTAACCTTTCCTAACTTAAATCTAGTTTGTTGAAAACACACACATTTCCCCATCATTTGCAAATTGAGACACAATTATAAACTTTTTCTTCTCAGCCTCACATTGTTTGTGACTGTCCTCATGAGCAACTATTTCCAGGTGGTTATCTGGCTAAATAAAACATATGTTCCAGCCGGGCTCGGTGGCTCAGCCTGTAATCCCGTGCCTTTGGGAGGCTGAGGTGAGTGGACTGCCTGAGCCCGCGGGTTCGAGACCCGCCTGGGCAACTTGGTGAGACCTCATCTCTACAATAAATCAAAAAAATTAGCCGGGCGTGGTAGCATGCGCCTGTAGTTCCAGCTACTCAGAAGGCTGAGCGGAAGGATCGCTGGAGCCCCAGCAGGTCGAGGCTGCAGTGGCCGGGAACGGCCACTGCAATCCAGTGTGGGCGACAGAGTGAAACTCCAACTCAAAAAAAAAAAAAAAAGTTCCTTTATTTTTATGGGTAGTAAGCAGAGAAGAAGAAAACAAACATTTTAAATGAATGTGGTAGGTTCCTTAACAATTCAGTTAACAGAAATTGATCTAGATTTCTGTGTAAGGCAACTGAGTACATAAACTCATAGCTGGTCCCGCAGGATTACTAGAATTAGTTATCAATTAATTTTATTTGTGTGGCCACGAAACATAAATATATGTTATTCATCATTGCTATTGCTAAGTAGTAGCTGAGAACATACGGTGGCATAGGGTTTACAACTCTACAAGGCCCTTTTCAAATATTATGCCACCCATTCAACCTCACACTCCCCCGTGAGGTGAGTTTGAGCAGTTTTAATTATTCTCACATGATAGCTGGAGGAGTGAAAGTGACACCCTGAAATGTAATCTCTTTTATACTTAAAATCTGTTTATAAAAAGACACACATATAGAGAGAGAGAATAGGTCAAAAGGTATTTATCTTTTCAGTATCAACAAAGTATGACAAATCAAGATTTTATGTTAAAATGGGTCCTATTAAGTTTTTCATATAGAACTACAATTCCTGGTTTTTTGTTTGTTTGTTTTTAAATCTGAAATAGATCCTATTTATGAGAGTGAAATAAAGCAAAGGAATATTTTTTAAGAGAAAGGAAGATAAGAGGGCTTGACAAACAGGTCTAGTACAATTTTTAAAAAATGATCTTTAATAATGTGACTTTTAACTTTATTAAAACAAAGGCTTTGTTTTTGTTTTTGTTTAACTCCTCTGGCAAATACCAGAGGATTTCTCTCCAAAATCCTGCTCCTAGTTTTCGCAGGCGTGCTATTATAGGTAATTTGTTATTTGCTTTGGGATGCATAGTCAATGGAATCATCTGGGTTCTAGAAGAGAATGCTTAGTTGCAAGTCTCAGCCTTTTGTGACACATGTACCAAGAAGAATATTATCTACTATTCCAATTAGCACTTTTCAAGATGTTCATGATGGTTACCTAGCATGATATTTGAAAATGTCACTGTTAAAAAAAAAACTGTATGAAATGAAAAGTTAATATTAGGAATGGATTCCTCCAATAATTTTAAATTTGGCTTCAACAAAATACATTAATTGGATGGCACACAACACCAAGTATTTATTTATTTAGAATGTTCTTTGCTATTGGGCCAAATTCTGAATCTTTGCGATTTGTCATTTCTCTCTGCTACATGCAAAGTATAGAAAAGAAAACTTGCATAAAAATGTGCAGGGCATTACTTATTTATATGTAAAACCTTTATTCTATTTTGTTATTTTAGATTAAATCCCGTTTCAATTCTATTCTCTCAGGGAAGCATTAACAGTTTGAGCTCAGCGTGAAAACCATCAAACACTTGAGCTGAAATTTAGATTGGGCAATTTTGTCTGGTGAAGTAGAAAAGGACATGTGGAATGGCAAGGAACAGAATGGCTTAGGGAAAGGCAGATGTTTTAATAATGTGTCATCTAGTAGGAGCTTTGGATATCTAAATTTAAATCTCTTGATATATTTAAAGAATGTATGCTGAAGAGAAGAAATGCTCTTTTACAGAGAGAATTAATAAACATCTCTCTCTTCAGTGGAAGTGAAGGATTGAAAATGGCTGGTATATTTTCAAAAGTCAAGGTTAAAATCAAAAGCAATTATAACCCAAAGCTTGCAAATGTGAATGGACAGTTCAGAAGTTCAGGGCCTCTACTGTGATCTTTATTGATGGTCAACATGGTATATTGTAGCAGCAGTTGCGTGATCAAGTTGCTAGGTGTCTTAGGCAGAAAGGAGAGGCAGTAAAATTGCAAAAGAAATTCTGAGTTCAATTAAAGGTGACATTTTAACGGAAGACCATACTAACGTATGTCTTTAAATCATTGTTTTTATAGCTTTTCTAAAAGAACTAGTAAGGTTATTATAATACCATATGATAATGTTACATTAAAATAAACTCCAAGCTCGTGGCACATTTGCATTTTATGGACTGATTTTCATGAGCAAAACTATAATTGTTGCTTTTTGAAGAGAATGGCTACACATACAGTACAAGTAGTCTCCCAATATGCTCATTAATAAGCTCTGTCCCATTAAGGATAATTGAAATATTTGCCACTAGCATTTAATTGATATGGTTATAATTTTTATGGAATGCTTGGAGACTTTTATAATATAATCCAGTCCATTTCTTATGTACACAAGCAAGTTGCAAATATTTTCCATCATTAATGATTTAAAGAGGCTACCTTGTCTTTCTACAAAGTGCAGTGGGGTGGTTAGACCATTTTAAAGTCTGTTAGCCTACACTCTGAGACAGAGGAAACCAAAATCATGGACTCCTGTTTTTCTCCCTGTATGTGCTCACATGACTCAGAATGTATAAGTACAGATGAGTAATTGGAAACATCATCAGCGACAATGAATCACACCCTCATGCTCATGCTCCAGTGCTTTCCAATTAGTTGGATCCAAATTTTTTGTTGTTGCTGGCAGCGATTTGGTGACTGAAGATTTCAAGTCCTGATGCAAATATTTTACATATATAAGACAATTCTTCTTAATACAAGTGCTCCATCTGAGAACGTCAGGTCCTATTTTGGGTGACCTTAAATATTTGGCAGTGGCAAAAATAATAATCAGGTAGGTAAAATATGTAAAGGTTTTATATATGTGTGTGTGTGTGTGTGTGCATATATATATCTGTGCACACACACACAGATAATATATATACTATATTATATATAACCGAAATAGTTTATTAGAAAGAAATAACCTCCAAAAGATTTGACCTAACTGAATTTTAATTTCTCCTGAACTTTACATTGCCAAATAAACAGAAGTGAGAAATTCAGTCCTCTAAGTGTTTATGTCAGTAAGTCAATTGGAAGAGGGAAATATAAAAACTTTTAGTGGAAGTATAAATATTGCAGCTAGAAGGGATCTCAAAAGATCACTTTTTCAAGCTCCCAATTTTTCAAGCTGTTTTCCCACCTCACACTTATGTCTGAAATAACTGAATCGCAGAAGGATATTCGGACTTGCTGAGAGTCACAGAACAGCCAGTGGTGGACTGGAAAATGTAACTGACCCAGAATAGGAACTTGATAAATAATCTTTGAACAAGTGTTTAAATAGATGAATGAATGAGCAAATTAATTAGGTTTTCCTGTCTTCTCTTGGGCAAACTACCTAACTTCTGTGAGTCAAAATTTTCTTGTTGGTGAAATTGGACAAATAACACTGGAAACTCTGTAGCTTTTCAGATCAATGTGATAAGGCAGGTGTAGAAAGCATGCGTATTTCTGAAAGTTGTTATACACATATGAGCTGTTATGATTGTAATGATGAATTCCAAAGTCTCAGCCAGAGACTATCCTTCTGCACAGACCTCCAAGATAGAAAGAGCTTCTGTAAATGGGGTTTTCTCCTACTTTACATGAACAGAAAAGGTAATCTTGAAGCCTCAGAAACTCACTGTGGCCATTACCCACTCATCGAAAACCTATTTATGGACACATTCTTTAAACGTAACAAATAGTTCTTCAACATGGGCTGTGCATTCTTTTAAGCTTAGCACATAATTCTCTCTTACCTCTCTTGAATGGGATGTATGTAATTTAAACTTATTGCATGCAATGCAGGGAAAAGTAATGCTGCCTCCACACCCTTTGCCTTCCAGAACACTAAACAGAGAACTTGCAAAGCTGCTACTACTTTTCTACCAGATATTACTTTCTGGTCAAAGCCACTCAAGGAATATATTTATCACACCCTAAAAACATGCCAGTCATAATTTGATCCTATAACCAAATATGAAGAGTCATGGTAAACAGGCTCAAGAGCGAGTTGGTGCTGCCTTCTGAACCAGCCTGAATAGCCTCGCTCCCACGTATCAAGCATTTCAATTTCATATTCGTGGTGCCAGGGTTGCCTAGATTATCAATGTCAAATAAAAAGAAAAAAAAAAACCTGAAAAGTCTTATCTTTAACTTTCATTCCAGGGCTTCAAAAGAGCTTTGAATTTGCATCTTTCTCTAGGGAAGATGTAGCTTAAACATTTTTGCCCAGCTTGCTCCATTAATTTCTGAGGAAAATGCACCTACTGCTGTGAATATGACAGTTCTCAACCTTGGTGTTTTTACAGGATGTCCCTCCCCGGGGAACCGTCAGCGCCACTCTGACTTCCCTGCTGGAGTCGCACGCCTGCTGGGTAATCAGTTCCATGCACTGCAAGGAGAGACTTTGTCAGGGTGGACGTGGTGCCCCTCGCCAGATCCAAGGAAGAGGCGTACACCAAGCTTTGGGGGGTAGAAATGTTTTAAGTGATCACCTACGTTTATTTTGAAGGATAATTTGCCAGTGCCTTTTCTGTCTTGATCATTAGCAGCACTTAGTACTTTTGACTAGAAAGCTTTAACTTAAAATAATCTTCATCATACCTATCACATGTTTCCCTCTCAATTACTTCCACTGAGCCAGGAACAAAATTCATTTTGTAATGATTAACTGACTCAGGTAGAGCTGATTTTCTATACCTCTAGACTAAAGCCACTGACAAGGGCACAAAAAGGATTATTTTTCAGCAGTTTTCAACCCAGCTAAATCAGCAGATAATGGCATCTATGATGCAGAGTGATTCTGACCTAAAACCCCTCTCGTTGTTAATGTGTCTCACATCTCAGATATGCTACAGAGGCAAAAATATTCTATAGACATCTCCGGTGTCCCCAGAGGGCAAAAGGACAGGTTCAGGAATTCTTGATTTTTATGCTTTCAGTCAATTATGCAACAGCAAATGCTCAATAAAAAGCCCAGGACTCCGTTCCTTTCTTCACAACATTTTCATGTGAAAGAACACCAGGTAATAGGTACTGAGACCATGGATTTATTTGCATGACTTTGTTATGTCAGGTCCTAATGGTCTATAGGGGTCCAAATAAATAAAGACGCCAAACGAAATCTCTGCTCTGGCAAGGGGGAGAACAGAGACTGTCATTCACTGGAATTAGAGATTATTCAGAGATAAACAGGTGCCTGTTTCAACGCAAGACAAGAGAGCAGATTGGGCTTTGGTGCACAGATAAATTGCATTTAAAAATCATTATATTCTCATATAAAGTAGATGTCAAGTAGGTATATTTCTTTTTCTGTCTTTTGAGGACCATGCTGCTATTCATTTTAAGGTTATTATTTATATTTATATTATTTATTTAAAACAGTGTTTTTCAAACCCTTGGTGTCAAGAGTCTCTTCAGTGGCCAAGGCTGTGGATGGAGGAAGTTGGGAATGAGAAGACAGGAAGGGTCCATCTCCATTTCGATCACAGCAACTCAGAATTTATCTGCATTATCTATTTGGCATGTTGGATTTCTACATCAAAAAGATGTAAATCACTCGACAGAACTATGGAAACTTTCCTTTTACGGCTGGAGTCTGGCAGGGAGGACCCATTCAGTATATGAATGAATGAATAAAACTATGTAACATAAGCTGATTGTCTTTCTTGGGATTATTTCTAGCCTTTTATGGGGTATCAGTATTAACTGGCAAAATGTACTTTTGTCCTAAGTTTTAGAAATTGAACCCATCACAATATTCTATGGCAATTTTTATTTACAGTATATGTGTATGTGTATGCATACATATATACAGGTATGTATATATACATACATATGCATGATTTTATAGTTACAATTGTGGTGATAGCTAAATGATTAAAGAGATATGTTAAAAAAGAGCAACCTGTAGTCTTGTCTTGTCCCTTTAGCGAATCTTAGCCGGAAGAAATTACTTCAATTTGATCTGTGACTGTGACAAACATGTAGATATGTAAGCTGATGGAAATTTGTCTTTGTTTAAAATTTTGATACTTTGTTCTTCATAGCTTTTTGTGCATTAATTGTGATTTTGAATAGTATTCCATTAAAATACTGTTTACCTTGGTTATTAAATTTTTGACATCTTCCTCTTTCATTTTGTGCCTGATGGAAGCAGGATTAAGAAAAACTAGCCAAGTCTAAAACTATCTGTACTATGATGACCAGATGTTGAGCAGGCATTCTTCTAAAATGTATTAACTCTTCTTATTCTCATAAGAAGTCTACTCGTAACAGATATTATTATTTCCATTTTTTTTGCAAGGAAGCCAAGGCACAGAACTTAGTTATGTCCCAGGACGCATGTAATTAGTAGAAGGAATTGTCCAGGTTCAACCCAGGCAGGCTGGCTTCCTGGCAATGCTCTTAGCCATTATGCTGCATTGCTACCCCAAACACGATGAAACAAACAAAAACCCAACTTCACTACTCCAAATAAAGACCAAAAACATGCTTACACTATCCCCCCATCCACCACCACTTCCACGTCGGGAGGATTCCCTGCCCTTCTTCCAGCTCCAGAAGTCAACTCTCTTGTACTCAGGAAACCATTCCCTCATCAGTATCTGTTTTGGTCTCTTCGTCCAAGGAGGGGCCTGAAAGCAGGCATATGGGAGAGAGATCCTTTGGGACTCACCCATTCCTATTATCTAATCTTCATTGAACGGACTCTGTATTCTATGTTGAAGTAACAAGAATACCTTTGTCCTTTGGGGCATCATACTTTGCTCCCAGGTCCCTGAGTCCTCCACTCATTTGACTGTCTTGATAGTAGAGCACTTCGACCTTCTACCTTCTGCCACGATACAATTGCCCTATTACTTCCCTTGTGTTGTTATTGCCACTCTAATCTGTTTCAAGACCTTGTCAAATCGTCTCCTACCTTGTCATATAAATCAGTGACTAAATAAGTAAATACTCATGCTTATCACATTTTTGGACAGGTGCCCGGGCATGTGGCCAACAGCCTTGTTGGGGCTCAGAACATAATACTCCAAAATATGGCACCTTGGAAACTGAGGAAACAGAAGAAGCAGGTGGATCATTTTCTGATTTCTATCCTTTCTCCCCTGAAAAGCCTGACATGGCAGGTGTCCTGTCCTACATCTGCAAGAAAAAAAATTCCACATAGAAACACCAAGAAGAACCTGAGCAAATAGGTTTTGTTAAGTTTCTCCCATTGAATATCCTTCGATTATACCCTTTTGTCCTCCAATCATACTTCTGCATGACTGTCCATGGAAATATACAGTAGTCCCTGGGTGTTAAAGCCTTTGTTTCTGAAGACTACTAAGGTTACATAAAACTTTGGTTCAATAAATTTGCTCTGATTTGTCTTGTTAATATGTCTCTTGTTACAGGGGAGTCTGTCATGAACCTTGCAATGGGTGAATAAAAGATATTACTTTTTCTCTCTTACAAATTCCTATACCCAAAATTAGGCTTAGAGAGTGCCTATCCCCATTAGATTTAGAGAGTACCTATCTCTGTTGATTAAGGAAGTTAAACCAACAGAAGTATACAAGACTTGAACCCAGGCTTTTATAAGCCAAATTAAAGTTTTATTGGTGTGTTTGCTGATTTGTCTTAATCTCACCACAGCTGTCTTTAAATACCCAGCAGAGCCACCAATACAGCTACCAATTCAGTAGCTGAAGGGAAGAGTTGAATGACTCCAGTTCCTGAATCTTCTTGTATACAGTGGCAAAATAATGCTTTCTATAAAAATATCAAAACATTTTTAAAAAGTAATCTAGAGATATAATACTCTCAAGCAAAGTGAATGTGGGATTTGAGATTTGAATCGAATTACTCATTTATCTATCCACATTTGCATCTGTATTGCCTGAAGTTATAAACTTAAACTGAAGTTGGTAAACCTCAACTCTAGTTCTCCTTTTTTTTTTTTTTGAGATGGCATTTTTATTAACCATTAAAAAAGATTCGATACCCAAAGTTCTCTCAAAATCAGCAATATGGAAGTGAATAAAACAATTTGTCATGCCAGTCAAGGAGTGGGCATGAAAAAAAGTAATAAACAATGCCTGTGCTTTAGTTCTCAGCAGTCAGCACTAATGTTTTTAAGGATATGTCTATTTTCTCTGAAAAAAAACTAAGTTATTCAACAAATGAAAAAGTCAATTATATAAAGAATTATGACAATAACTGGGGCAAATAAATGAGTTATTTCATGTTGGGGAGGTAAAATTATTTGTATTTGCTAAAACTTTTCACCTTGCAACCTGTAGTGTTGCTGCGTGATGAACCTGCATTGTAGAAAAACTGGCACTAGAATTTGGTTTTTGAAAACAATTATTATAGGAATAAAAAATAGCAACAGCAAATTTTTTAAAAAAAATGTGGGGTACAATTCAGGGTTAGGTATACAAATGTTCATTATACAAGTAATAGCAAATACTTTTAACAAATCATATTACTATGGGCTGATTAATGTTGATGTATTTCTAAAGAGAGCAAGGTTAAAGAAGTTTAAATGTAAGATATTTGACAGAGAAAAGCCTTGGTACTTAACCTTGAAATGGAAATCCTGAGGCCGAAATGCTTTAGTAGATTCTCCTCACTGTGGGCTTTTATAAGGCTGTGCTGCTCTGGGAGAGAAAGGGTACACATGTTTTGGGAATTCTGTTGCTGACACACAGAGCAACCTACATGATTCATTTTAATACCCAGGTTTTTTTTTTCCATTGTGACAGAAAAATAGTAAATTATAAGGGAAAAGATTTGTTACCAAGTAGATGGTGTAAAACAAATATTCCAGTTACATTTATATTTCTTGTGTGTATAAAAATTGGAAGAGTTCAAAAGAGAGCTTTGAAAATAAGTTTAAATGTACTTTCTTCTTTTTTTACTCAAAATTTATTCTCTACAAAGACCCAGCGAACTATTAATGACAAAACATACTTAAAAGTATTTTCTCTATATAAAAACTTATTTAATGTATAGTCAAAAATTCCCTATTTGAGCTTAAAATAACTTCTATAAAACATAAGTGAATAGAACAGTTCTTTCTGAATAATTCTTTAGAGTCTTCATAGTTGAAGCTATCTTTCCTTGTTTTTTGTTGTTTTTTTCAATTAGTAAACCTTGAATATGGATTGACAGAGAAGACACAGTCACCGATTGGGAGGAAAAACATTTCATTACCCCATGAGTTATGTTCTGAGGTGAATCATATCTACTGGAGAAATACAGTGTGCTATGCATAATAATCTGACTTAATAATAAAAAAAATATGAAGGATCTGCTGTTTTCTTATATATGTGCATAAAATGACTTTGGGGTTATAATTAAGTGATATTTTAAGGGTTTAGGTATAAAGATAGCAAGTTTCAGGTATAATAATTTAACAAAGTAAAATTTTATTAACTCATTCGTTTTTGAATAGGAATAACATTGTTAAAGGGAAATATGTAAAATAACTTTATTTTAAATTAAATAGGAAAAATAACCAGAAAAATAAGCTTTTTACTTAATCATCCACAACAATTTTCTGGATTTGGTATTTAGTTATATTTAGACAAGACTACAGACATTTAGAAATAGCTTATAAGTTTTCCAACAGCTTGCACTTCTGGCCATATGAACTGTGGCTTCCTACCCTTCACTATAATGCTGTTCAGAATTGCTCCTAGGCCCAACTTCTAAGAAAAAAATATATGTGTTTTTTAAAACAAAATTTTGATGAGTAAATATTTTAAAAATTATTACAAGCAAGCTTTATTTCTGTCCAAATAAGAATATTATAAGATATTTGAGACAAGGTTAAAACATTGTTTCCTAACTGCCATAATAATTCATAAAAAGTAGAAGCAATCACAAGTCATGTAGTATGAAGAGGGGGAAAGAAGAATTTAGTGATTCTGATTGTGAGACTGCAATGCAGTTTATTTCAGTTCAAATATAACCAAGATTATATTGCACTCTTGTGCCAGTAAGCACAACATGGTGTCACACCAAGTCAAAGTTTACGACACAACTAGAGTAACCCAATGGAAAACGACAATCAAAAACTACAATAAAGACATTTGATTGAAAATAATTTTTTGCTCTTTGGGTCTAACCGATGTTAGATGAACCTTGTAATGGGTGAGGAAAAGATATTACTTTTTCTTCCCTACCGTTTTCTATATACAAAATTAGGCCTAGAGAGCACCTCTCCCTATAGAAGGTGGATGAGGTTAAGGAGTTAAACCAACAGACGCTTCCAAGACTTGAACCCAGGTTTTAGAAGTCAAATTCAAAGTTTTATTGGTGTGTTTGCTGGTTTATCTGAATCTCATCACAACTGCATTTCAATACCCAGCAGAGCCACCAATACAGCTACCAATTCAGTGGCTGAAGGGAAAAGTGAATGACTCCAGTTCCTGAATCTTCCTGTAGACAGTGGCAAAATAATGCTCAATCATTCATTCATTTTACAAAGAAAGTGACTGTGTGTACTGAAAAAAAAATTCTGACATCCAAGTTGACATCTTACATTTATAAACTGATATAGCAAAAGGAAGCAAAAGGCAAATTTACATAAGAGAGAAAAATGGGTCCATTGGAATCAAAAGAGGTTAGCAAAATGTAACGACATTTCCAAAAACTATTTGTAAGGAAAGCTGAGGATTCCATGTGAGAAGCATGTTACATCAGTGAGTGTAAAGGCAAATGCTGGCAAAAATAAAACACTTATAAAAAGCTGAAATTTAGGTTGGAATGATAAAAAGATAGGCATCTACATCAGGGAGTTGGCAGCAATATAACGTGAGAAACAGATCTAAGACTTCATTTGTCGGCTATAGATCCTGAGCAAACTAGCTGGAGAAAAATTTCAGCACTAATGTGTCATCCTATACAAATGTAGTTGCTAAACGAAGCTAGAGAACTGAAAATGGAGATGTTTCAGAAAGACCATGCAGATGGTGGCCAAGCATGCACAATCAGTTGTGGCTTAAGTTGACTAGAATTCCTATTTGGGGAGCATGCATACAGAAATAGAAATTGCCCCGTCCTTGTCCTTTATTGTGTAAAATAAAATACAGAAAACTTAAGCACATTTGCAATAAGTGGATACAACATATAAAAAGGGCATGGAAGGGAATAAAACCCGTGGACTAGCTAAGGGACTACGCCAACTTTCGCTTTTTTAAAAATTTGACATAGTATTGTGATAATATAATATACCTTGAAAGTGATCCAAATAGTGTTGCTAGTTGTAAGGTCAAAACTTTTTATTCTGGAAAATCTTTAAATATATGTGAATTAATCCTGTGTTTTGAACATGATAAAAGCACTGAAAAAAACTTTTATTATCATCCAAAGACAAGGAGATCACTAACTTAAGTTTCCTTTTTTTAACACCAATAAAAACCCCCAAAAAACAAAAAACAAAAAAACTTGAATCACACAACATCTTTTACGTATATATCAATGCCAATGAGTCCTCAACTGCGTGCTTTCTTTCTACTCTGTTTCTTTTGATTCAGGCGCTGGAATTACAAACTCCTTGTGTCACCTTATGCTCATTGGCTTTACTCCTCACCCATCCACACTTGAATCTTATTTTATAGAAGGATACATTGCAACTTGAAATTTCTTTACCCCCTTTACTTACTTTTTGTATCATACTAAATTTTTTAATTTACTGAAGGGGGAGCAATTGGTGTAATAATTAGACATCTATCATAACACGCTTGTGATCTAAGAAGCTTATACCTTGAATAAGATGGTGATGTAAACCGATGTTAGTAAAAATATTACTCAGTTCTCAGTTTTGGCATGAGACACAATAAGTTCTGACTTATTACATAAAATAGATTTGAGGAAAAGTCTAAGCCTGTGTAAAATTAATTCCAATAAGCACAACTTACTATCTTTTCCCTAAAAAGAGTACCCAATACAAAGTTTTAAGAGAGGTTATCAAGAAGGACCTACTCTATGAATCAGAGGTATCTTAAAATAATTAGATAAAATGGAAGGATTGTACTAATGTTAAACATTTTTAGAAAAAAATTCCAGATGTAAATTTGAGGGGAATATATTACTTCAACCTGTAAATGTTTAGGGGCAGTATTTCACATTTCAAGCAACTGTTTTCCTAAACATCAATATAGAAATGTATAATAACATGTTCTGTCTCAAGTATGAAATCAGAAAGCCATATAAAATGCACAAACTACATAATTGTAGAGGGCTTGTTTTTCTAATATAGAGCAAGCTGAGTGATTCTAAATAGTCCAAATAGTTATTATAATCTGAACTGTGATGTGTTCTTCACTCTACCTTGTAAAGAATTTCTTGTATTATAATAATGGATTCTAAAGGAATAAATTGCATACACACAATCAGTTGCTGGAAAGTGTAGGCGGCTCACACAGCATGAAGCAATCACACTGGGGCATACAGTTTCTTTAGGACAACATTGTCCTTAAATTCCATGAGGCTTGGACTTCTTCTACATGAGTGTGGTCCACCCACATGTGGAAGTGGATGTCAGAAATTACAAACAGTTGCATGGTATAACCCACGGCATGTAGGCTGCATTTGATTCACCACTTTAAGGCAAAATGTGGAGTCAACTGAGGATTTTTCAGTAAGGCAATTTATAAAAGAAAAGGTCATTTCCCAAGGAAAAACAAGAGTCACACCATCATAGTAGAGCTTAAGACATTGGTGGCCCAGTCCTTCACTCTGTGATGTGGTGTGATGTGCTGTGTGCATCTGGTCACTTTCTCCCATGAATCTTCCTTTCTTTGGTACTCACTGCAAATTCCCTTGAAGTGGAAGAGCAAAGTAGAGTTTCAGAACTATTCTGAGGCCTTGAGAACGGCAGTCCTGTTGACCACAGAATCTAAGTTTTTAAAGCATAAGTTTTATGTGATCTAGAATTCTGCTGAAAAAGAAATATAGCAAGTATATAAATATTTCTTATTAGGTATAAGTGAATATTTCTTATTAGGTATATGTAAATATATATGTATTTTCACAATTAGAAAATTATTCAATTGTTTGGGTTTATTTTCTCTGATAACACTAGATAGGGATGATGGTTGGATAGCTTCTTGGCCATACTAAATACTACCACACTGAACACTTTAAACAAAGGTGAATTGAATTATGAATTGTATATCAATAAAGCTGTTAAACTAAGAAATTTGCTATTGGCAATCACAACAACCAAAGATCTTTTAAAATCTATTCCCATTTTTATTAAGCAAATACTTACTGAATGCCCACCATTTTAAATGCAGCTCCATACTATAAGAAAAACAATTTTTAACATAAAGAGAGAACTATCCAGTTGAATGAAAATAGGCAAACTGGGTTGAATTGTAAGTTAACCGAATATAGAGGTGAACTGATATGATAGACTGGGAAATATTCATAGAATGAGAAATGCATAGACTGTGATAAAATAGATAGAATGTATAGGATAAAAAAAGTGGGAAATATAAAATAAGAAACAGAACAAGGATAATAAATTACTAGGGCATTACAAATGGTGGTCAACCAGAATTAGCATCAGAGTAGATGTGGTATTTGACATGTATATTAAAAGAAGAAAAATATTTTGATAGATAGGATTGATGGAAAAGGAAATTCCAAGCAGAAGAAACTGTGTTTAAAAAAAAAAAAAAGAGCCAGGGGCAAGAGGGCTATGCAGGTTTTTACAAATGGTGGACCTCAGCTTTGTTGGACCTTAAGGTTCTTGTAGAGAAGGGACAGATTGTGATAATAAATTAAGGTCATGTTATCACGGCCTTGAAAAGCAAAATGAGATTTGCATGCCTAGTATGTAGACAATGTAGAATAATCCAAGCTGTTTGTTTGTTTGCTATGGAGTAGTACATTTGATTTATTCAAGATAAGTGATCGTAGTGATGACATGGATGGACAAGATTAATAACTTCCAGTTCCTACCCTTCAAGAAGCACATGATATGGTGAGGCAGAAAAGTAAACCAACACTGAGCATGCAATGTAAAATAAGTGTCATAATTGATGGCATCACTGCAAATGGAGATGCATACAGAACTTGAGTCAGCTGGAAAAATGGGGTCAGTGGAAGTTTCCCAGTGGGAATGACATATGGATTATGTCTCAAAAGGAAAAAAAAAGAAGAGGAAGAAAAGTCCGAAGACAAAAAATGTCTATTTCTGGAAATAATTGTGTAACAAGGACCACATTTATCATCAACTTTTAAAAATCAGAAAATAAGACAAAATATTTGAAAAGACAGTTTTTAGAGATTGAATGGCAGAAAGCATGAGATTCAGATAAGTGAGAGAGAGAAAATAAAGAGGTGAGTCCTGAGATTGCCCCAAGTTTCCAGGGTAAAACACAGGAAGAGGAACCCAAAAAGAGCCTAGACATCTTGCTGAGTATAGAAGGCAGAGAACTCAGTTACAAGGAGTCTGAGGCAGCGGTAACATACAGGGCAGAACACTGGAAAGGACATGGAGATCTATAGATGGGTCTCATCCTTTGTAGTTTTTCATTTATATATGTACCACAGAAAACTACCCAAAGCTGAAAAAACAAAACAAAAAACCATTGGAAAGCAGCAATACTACACCTACTACTGAAGATTCCCAGAGATCATGCAAGGCTGGGAAGAGATTATGTTCTCACTAGCTAAAATGGGAAGACATCATAATACAAGGAAAATTATGTTGATTTCTCAAGTGTGGAATATTTTGAATACTGAGCTCAGTTACCTCTAGATTAAGTTGCTTTAGACCCTCCTTAACAAAGCTTAAATGCAAATCTAGAAAGGATCAAACCAATTTCAAGTAACTTAATTGCATGCCTGAATGAGGTCCAATTATTTTGTTGCAAAGGAATATGTATAACAAAATCTAGAATCCAAAAATGTATAATTCATGTCTGGCACCCAATCAAATATTGCTGGACATACCAAGAAGCAGGAAAACACGACTTCTATCCAGGAGAATAATTAAGCAATTGAATCTGCAGGTTTAGATCATAAAGAAAATATGAAATTATCAGAAAAAAACATTAAAACAGCTATTAAAGATATATCCTGAGTCCAGGGATTCAAGACCAACCTGGGCAACTTGGTGAGACCTAATCTCTACAACAAATCAAAAAAATTAGCTGGATGTGGTGGCTCATGCCTGTGGTTCTAGTTACTTGAAAGGCTAAGGGGGAAAGATCGCCTGAGCCCAGGAGGTCAAGGATGCAGTGGTCATAAATATGCCACTGCACTCCAGCCTGGGCAACAGAGTGAGACTCCTACTTGAAAAAAAAAAAAAGAAAAAGAAAAAAACTCCAAATACTTAAGGTTGTTGAGGAAAACACAAATATGATGAAGAGAAATATGAAATATATTTTTTAAAAACTTAAATGGAGCTTCTGAAGATGAAAAATAAAATATCTGAAATGAAAAATAAATGGATAAGATTAACAGCAGATAAATGCACTGTGATGAAAGACATTATTGAGTGTGAAATTAAAGCAATTAAAAAAAAAAATCCAAAATGAAGTGCAGAGAGAAAAGACTAAGGAAAAAGCAGCAGAGCATCATGGACCTGTGGAATAGCTATTTAAAATACGTAAATAAACCGGGCTCGGTGGCTCAGCCTGTAATCCCACGCTTTGGGAGGCTGAGGTGAGTGAATGCCTGAGCCCTGGGTTCGAGACCCGCTGGGCAGCGAGACTCATCTCTACAATAAATCAAAAAATCAGCCGGGCGTGGTAGCGCATGCCTGTAATTCTGGCTACTCGGAAGGCTGAGGCGGAAGGATCGCCGGAGTCCAGCAGGTCGAGGCTGCGGTGGCTGGGAGTGGCCACTGCCTTCCAGTCTGGGCGACAGAGTGAGACTCCGACTCAAAAAAAAATAAAAAATAAAAACAAAATAAAATATCACAGAATATAGTATCAATTTGAAAATATCAACTGTATTTCTGTCTATTAGCAATAAACAACAGTGAAATCCATAACACAATGAATCTAATTTCATGAAATATGTAAGGGTAAATTGAATAGAATGCATATATGATCTTTATGCTAAAAACTGCAACATTGATGTAAATAAGTAAAGAGAGATACCATGATCAGGAGAACAAAGATGTTCAAAGATGCTGAACACAGGTGTAAATAAGTAAAGAGGAATACCATGATCAGGAGACTATATCTGTATCTATATCATCTATATTTTTTTTACATTTTTAAAAAATTTTATTTTAAAGATATGGGATACAATGAAGGATTAGGTATACAAGGGGTCATCATACAGGTACAAAGTTTGGGACTTCCTTTGGTCCCCACTTCACCTGGTTTGAGATCAGGTATCCTTGTAGATGTGTTCCTTTACCCCCTGGCAATATCTGCTACTGCCAATCCCTTTCTTATAGTACTATGGTAAATATTCAGGGTCTGCTTATGAGAGTGAGAACATGTGGTACTCTGCCTTTGTTTCTGTGATAGATCACTGAGTTTTATAGTCTCTAAATTCATCCGAGTTGCTGCAAAGTCCATATGCCCTTCTTTATGGCTGCATAATATTCCATCATATATACATACCATATTTTTAAAATCCAGTCCAGTTTTTTGGGCAGCATGGTTGGTTCCATGTTTTTGCTACCATGAATAGTGCTGCAAAAAATATGCATGTGCAGGTATCTTTTTTGTAGAATGATTTTAGCTCCTCCTGGTATATTTCCAGTAAGGGGATTGCTAGGTCATGTGGAAGGTCAATTTCTAGTAATCTCTGATAATCTTTTATATTTCTTTAGTTCAGTTGTGATTTGATCTTTTGTGGTTTCTGAGTGTTTATTTGGACTTTCTCTTTTTCTTGGTCATTCTGGCTAGGGGTCCATCAATCTTATTTATCCTCTCAAAGAACCAGATTTTTGTTTTATTGATTTTTTTCCTATGGTATTTTTGTCTTCTATGTCCCATATTTGGGCTTTTATTTTGGTGATATGGATTCTTCTGCTAAAGTTAGGGTTTTGGTGGACTTGTCTTTCTGACTCCCTTAAGTGATTTTTTTGGAACTTGTGATCTTTGCATTTTTTAAATATGTGTTTATAGAGATATAAATTCCCCTCTTAAAACTGCCTTCATGGCATTGCAGAGATTTTGGTAAGATGTTTGTTCAATTTCATTTATTTCCAGGAATCTTTTAACTTCTATTTTGATTTCTATATTGATTCAGAAGTTGTTCATCATCATGCTGTTTAGTGTCCATGTCTTTGTGAGTTTTGGGGGAACTTCGTTGGTGTTGATATTTATCTTTATTTCACTGTGGTCTGAGAAGGTGCATGGAGGTGTTTCAATTTTATGAAATTTGTTTATGCTTGATTTATGGTGGGGATGTGATCAGTCTTGCAGTACATTCCATGTAGTGATGAGTAAAATGTATATTCTGTGGTCGTTGGGTGGAGTGTTTTGTAGGTACCTATTAAGTCAATTTGGTCAAGCGTAAAGTTGAGATTCCGGATCTCTATGTTGATTTTTTGCCTCAGTGATCTATCTAGGGTTGTTAGTGTATTTAAGTCCAGCTATGATAGTGTTAGAGCCAATGTCTTTTTTTTCATTTACTTAGCAATTGCTTTATAAATGCTGGTGTTCCCGTGTTGGGTGCATATATGTTTAGGGTGAATATTTCTTGTTGATTGATTGAATCTTTTATCATTATGTTCTTCCATTAAAAAAATTTTTTTGATAGCCTGAAGACTGTTTTGTCACAACTCCTGCCTTATTTTGTGATCCTTTGCCTGGAAATTCATTTTCCATCCTCTAACTTTGAGTCTGTGTGTGTCCCTGGGGTTTAGATGAGTTTTCTGGATGCAGCAAATTTGGGTCATGTTTTTCTTTTATCCATTTTGTCATTTTGTGTCTTTTCAGTGGTGCACTTAGTCCATTCACATTCAGGCTGATTACCGAAATGTGAGTGTTTATCCCTATCATGAGGTTCTTATAAAGTTTTTGTTTATTTGTTTGTTTTCTTTTAACTTTTGGGTTGATATATGTGTGTGTTTTCAAGTTTGCGGTCATTATGTATTCTCTGTTGATTCTGAGTTATTCTGTTCTCTTGGTAAGTATGTGATCATTCTTTTTTTTTTTTTTCTTTCTTCTGTGCTTAATACCTGTTTAAACATCTCCTGATCTGGAAGCTGCATAATCTCTTAGGGATTGGATGCCTGGGAAGGATTTAATTTTCTATTGCTGATGAAGTTGAGCTTGGCTGGACAAGAAATTCTTGGTTGAAATGGTTTATCTTTGAGGACTTGGAAAACTAGACTCCAGTCCCTTCTAGCTTGTAGCATTCTGCCAGCAGGTCTACTGCTATTCTGACTGGTCCACCCCAGTAGGTAGTCTGATCTTTCTCTCTTATTGCCTTTAGGATTATTTCTTTTGCACCTACTTTGTATAGTTGAATTACTATGTGACTAGGGGTTGGTCTTCTCATTTGATGTCTTGTGGGAGTTGTCCAGTGAGATGGAAAAAGTTTTCTTGGATAACCTCCTAGAATACTTGCTCCAAGGTGTTCTCCACTTCCCTTTCTTCTTTTGGGATATCAATCAGGCATAGGTTCGGCCTCTAGATATAATCTCTTGGAGTCTTTGTTCTTTCTGAGTTTTCTTTGTGTGTTTTTTATAGATTGGGTTAATTCCATGTTTTGGTCTTCAAGTTCTGAAATTATTTCTTCTGCTTGATTAATTCTGCTTTCCATGCTTGTCATCTTGTTATTTACTTCCTGGAAGAAGTTTTTTATGGACAAAATCTCTGTTACAAGTTCTGATCCCTGAGGTTGGATTTTTCAGGTGTTGTCTCTCTGATACACTGGGAATTACCTGTGTTCTTTCATTGATTTTTCTTCATTTGTGAGAGTTTTCTTTCTTTTCTCTTTAGTTCCATTATTCAGTGGCTATAGGAGGGGTTTTTACTTCTGATGTTTGCTCAGTCCTATATTCTTCCCTGATCAAGGCTCTGAATTTGTTCTATTTTGAAAGAGGGTGAAGGGTGGGAAGCTATGCTGTCTCTTGTAGTTCTGAGAGGTGGATAAGGTAGAGGATGCAGAGCTAGGATTCAGAAACTACTTGCAAATCACAATGTCTGCTGACTGGGGTATGGGTTCCCTGAGACTCACTCCCCACCACCACTCTATGTGACAATGCAGTGTGTATGTGTGTACCCCCTGAGTTCAAGATAAAGTAACAGCAATGAGGAGAACAGAGAAAAGTAGAATTAAATAGAACAGACAAAAACAAATTAAAAGCAGAAAACCCCAGAAAAACAAAAGTAGAAACCAAAGCAAAAAAAAACCAAACAAACACACACACAGACAAATAAAAATCAAAACAAACTGGAAAAAACAAAACAAACAAAAAACAGGAAAACTGAACACACACACACACACACACACACACACACACACACACACAAAACACAGAAGGAGAAGGAAAAAAAGGAATGCAAATCAAACCCTCACATATACATTCACACACACTTTCAACTAAAAACAGATAAGAACAACAACAAAACCCCAAAGGTTGAATATGCAATCATTCACGTATACACATAAACAGAAAGCAAAAGAAGAACAAAAGAAAAAAAAGAAGAAGAAAAAATAAAAAGAAGAAAAACAGGTGAGGGGGAATACAAATCGAACCTCACATACAATTCACGCGCAAAGATAAAAGGAAAAAAAGTTGAAACAAAAAACCTGGCCTCTGGTGGCAGGTTCTGTAATTGTTCCTCTCAGCTGCTCACAAGTAAGCCCCTCTGCTGTCTCCTGCAGTGCTTTGGTCTCATTCATAATTTCCCCAGTATGCAGTCCAGGGAAGGAGGAGGGGCCGGTGGGGGGGTGTGAGGCTTCAGTCCTCTCCTCCTACTCTCATGTGGTGGTGGGGCGGGTAGCCCCTCCAGTGGGAAGGTGTGAGATTGTCTCCTCCCCCGGGTACTGGCAGGGGCACCCCAGCCAGGCTTATCCTGGAGTAGAGTCCTTCTATCACAGCTGATGTCCAGGCTCCACCTGGGTTCATCCCTCTCAGTTGTGCCCCAGCAGTGTGGATTTAACAATCAGAGGATTGCTCGTGGGACGGGGTTGGGTCCTCCCAGGACTCACCTCTGATCTCTCAGGGGAGTCTTCCAGTAGTGGGATTGCTGGGTCAAATGGTAGTTCTCTTTTTAGTATTTTGAGCTATCCATACAGTTTTCCACAGAGGGGTAACTAACTTAAATTCCCGCCAAATAGTGTACAAGCAATCCCTTTTCTTTGTATCCATGACAATATCTGTTGTTTTTGACTTTTTAATAATAGTCACTCTGATTGGTGTAAGATAATATGTCAGTGTGGTTTTAATTTGGACTTCTCTGATTAATCATGTTGAGCATTTTTTCATGTGTTTGTTGACTGTTTGCATTTCTTCTTTTGAGAAATGTCTGTTTATGTCTTTTGCCCAGTATTTAATGGGGTGGTTTATATTTTTCTTGTTGAGTTGTTGGAGTTCCTTGTAGATTTTGGATATTAGTCTTTGCTAATACTTCCTTTTATTTTGTAGGATACCTGTTTATTACTATTATTATTATTTTGCTATGCAGAAGCTTTTTAGTTGAATTAAGTCCCATTTATCTATTTTTATTTTTCTTGAATTTGCTGTCAGGATCGTCATCATAAATTTTTTGCCCAGATCGATGTCCAGAAGTTTTTCCCAGGTTTTCTTCTCAGCTTTTTAGATTTTCAGGTCTTATGTTTGGGTCTTTAACCCATCTTGACTTAATTTTTATGTATGGTATGAGATAGTAGTCTAGTTTCATTCTTCTGCATATGGCTAGTCTGTCTCCCAGCACTATTTATTGAGTAGGGTGTCATTTCCTCATTATTTATTTTTGTTGACTTTATCAAAGATCAATTGGTTGCAGGCATTTGACTTTATTTCTGGGTTCTCTGTTCTGTTCCACTGATCTGTGTGTCTATTTTTGTGCCAGTACCATGTTGTTTTAGCTACTATAGTCTTTTAGTATATTTGAAGTCAGGCTATGGAATGCCTCTGACTTTATTCATTTTGCTTAGAGGAACTTTGGTTATTTGGGCTTTCAAAATATTCCATATGCACTTAATAACATTTTTAAACTTGAGCTTTTCAAAAGATACCATTAAGAAAATGAACAAGCAAGTTATGCACTGGTAAAAATGTTTGCGGAATGTATGGAAAGAACTAAATAATAAGAATACGAACTACTATATTTTTAAATGAGCAAAAGATTTTAACAGATACTTTATAAAAGAAGATATCCCAATAACTAATAAACACGAAGATATTTAATATTATTAATTATTAGGTGTACACAAATTAAAACAACAGTGAGTACTATTCTGCAACGCTTGAAGTGGCTAAAATTAAAAAGACTGACAATATCAAGTTTTTAATAAATTTGGTGCAAATGAAAGCCTAATGCAAGTGTAAAGTGCTACAGCAACTTTGGAAAGCAATTTGGGTTTCTCAAATTACCATAAGACAAAGAAATCCTACTTTCTAGGTATTCACTCAGTGGAAATGAAAAGGTGCCCCACAAGACGAAATTTATTTATACAAAATTGTGTGTTTATTCTTACATCTTTAAATTTCTGTCACCTTTAAAGTACACTCTGTTTGATGCAATACACCTATCGAGATGCTTTTCCCACTGCTCAAAACAGTTTTTGAACGTGTCGATTTTGATGCCTTTATTGCTTCTGCTGTTTTTTGTTTCACCTCTTCCCCACTGGAAAAACGTTTCCCTTTGAGAGCTCTTTTCATCCGGAGGGGGGAAAAAAAAGTCACACAGGGGGATATCAGGTGAATAGGGAGGGGTGGGGCACAGGGCTCAATGCAGTGTGAGCAAGTGTGTTTGTAAACCATCCATCATGATGTAACCGACAAATGTGTTGAAAGACTCTCAAAAAAAAAAAAAAATGACTGAAACCAAACACAGCCTCTCACATTGCTAGCTAGTGGGGGAAACCTGTACTACAAAGGACACAGACTTCAAAAAATATTTCTGGTTTTTTGGGGGGTCCTTCCTCGTATGTCCACACAAACAATTTTGCTCCAGGATTCATCGCATTTTTATTCAAAATAAACAAAAAATCAACTAAAACTTTAAAAGTCCATTCATAGATGCATGAACAAATAAGTCAAATATATCTATTTGATAAAATATTGCTCAGTAATACAAAGCAATAAACTACTGATACACACAACAAGGGAACAACATCTTTCTGGAAAATCATAATATTACTGAGTAATGCTTCAGATGGATTCAACTGATGAGGAATTGAGTGGAAAGGGTAGGGAGACCAAGTGGTCATAAAGTCCCAAATTAAGGTTGAACCGGGGAGGGAGATGATGTAAAGCAGCCGTTGGTCTATTCCACTTTTCTGAGTCAGTTGTCCTAGGTAACTATGTACATACATATCTCTTGCTTTTTTTTTCTCCCACAAATAGCATTTCTTTATAACAATCTAGGGGAACATTTCACCCAAGTAGTTTACAACAATGATGGGTTGCACCTTTAACGAGAAAATTAGAATAACGGGCTATTTGGGCAGATACTGGTGTTATAATGCAAATTATGACCTAAAATATTTGAATTTCAGAAAACAAAATGATTTACTATGCTAAAAACAAAAAACTCACTTAAGAATCAGCTTTTTTCCTCCAACCTCTGATGAGCAGTAATATAAAACAATTTTAGATATGCTACTTTTCTTCAGTCCTAATTTCAGATTCTTTGTGAATACTGAAAAGAACATGATATCTTGATTTTTAAGCTAACACTATATATCAGGATACATATTTACAAGATTAGAAAGTTGTTATTCCCTTTATAGCCAATTATTTGCTGTACAAAATAGGGATTATTTTAGGACACTTTATAATGTGAACTTCACTCATTCTTTTGAAGTTTTCTTTGACAGAGAAGTATGTAGAAGACCACAGTATCAAGCAATATATATGCATACTTAATTTAAAAGAAAGTTATTCAGTGGTAACAGAAAAACTAAAGAAAAGCAATCTTCTACCTCAGTTTCACATAGTAAGTAAAAAATGAAATTCACACCTAGCATTTGGTATTCGTTGTGTGTAATCTTCTGAAAAATTATACATGGTTTGATTATATCATCTGAACAGGATATTAAAATATGAGAATAACAGTTTAAATTCAGTTTTATCCCTCATTTAGAATCCTTGCCCTCGATGTTTTTCTTTGTAACTGAGCATTTTTGAGTAACTGACTTTCTTATTTTGAATATAACTCTTGTGTCACAGATAGACTATCCACCATGTCTTCCTAGAGAGGGAAAAAAATCAATGAAAATAGCATGAGGAGCTCCAGTAAGCCTGTTTTTGATGAATTATGTCCTTAAAGATATAACCTGTATGTGGTTCAAAACATATTGATTAGTAACAACTGTTTCTGTAATATCAATAATGCACTATTCTCTTGAACTTCCCCTGAAGTGATAGAGTTTAATCGAGAGAATCCTAACCAAAAAAATTGACTGCCAAGAAGGAGACAGAATAATGAAGTTGATTGAAACTTCCAAAATAAATAATAAGTTGAGAAAAACACATTGATGTCTCTGTTTGCACTGCCTTTTTTCTGACTTGTATCTTTCAAAATAAGCTGCTTACTGAAGGGGTAATTAAATCACCAATTTTAAGCTCCTATAGAACACTTCTGATATTTGCCTTTTTATATGCTATTAAATGTCAAAAAACAGAAATCATTTTGAAATATCGTTTTCACTAATTTAAAATCAAGTTTCCTATGATAAAATGTTAACTTTCAATAAACTGTCCCTATAAAGTTTAATTCACTTTCTCTTGCAGTGTTTTGTTTCATCACCAATAGAATTACCTAGGAATTCTGATACTTTTAAAGACTTCCTTTATGGGAAGAAAATTCCAATATTTATATTATCAGATGGGAAAGCATTTCTCAATTTGATGTTCAAACCACAAATAAAAACTCCAATGAAAGCTATATGGGCATTTCTAAAATAAACTATGAAAAGTTCTTAATTAAATTTATTATTTATTTGGAGAATAGAGAATATAGTTTGTAATTAAAAATGTAGTCTTGTGATTAGGCAAATTATTTTCTAAGATATTTTGAAGGTGAAACTTTGAAAAGTGTTTTATTTAATTTAAATTCCACACAAAAAGCCTATAATATACATAATCATATCTATAATCTTTATTCATCAACACCTTTAATAAAAAAATCTCAGCACTAGTATTACCTATCTGTACTTTCTACTACCTCCTATTTTGTCATTTTGCCTACAAGCTTATTATGATGGAAGTGTTGTGATACAGACATTAGCTTAGCATCCTGCCTCCTGTTTTGTTAGTCTAAAAACTCACAAAAGAAGATGACAGATTTTGACAAAATTGGTTTTTTACATTTCTGCTGAATTTTGTAAGACTTCATAAACCATTTGTTTGTTCCTTGGTTTTAAACTCTTAACTGTGGTGTCTGTGTAATGTCAGCATCAGAACAAATCAGTTAAGAGTTTGCAAAGAGCAGGTTAATGGTCCAAGGTGCTCAAGACCTCAAAGGTTGAATTTAAGTTTCATAAATCAGGGGTCAGAATACTGGTTTTGACATCTGACAGAATTTAGATCTCAGCTCTGTCACTTAATTGTTGTATTTTTTTTTTTTACAAAGTTAAGCTTTCTCATAAAAATATTTTTGCAGTATGAAAGTGAGCAATAGTAGTTAATGAATAATGTTTAAATAAGATATGCCATGCATAGTCTCCAGAAGATTTTTGGTAAAGAGATGATTTTTTTGGTAAAGAGATGTGCTCAATGAAAGTTAGCTATTTTTGCCCTTCAATCATAACATAAGAACAATAGTTTAGCTATCAATGCTATATCTGATTTCTGTTGTTAGGAATGACCCATTCTATAATCTTACTTGATTATCTTGTTAGAATAACCTGTTATTCACATTACAAAACTTGCACCAACTATTTTCAAACTTTGGAACTTCTTTTTTTCTGTAGCTTTTAAATATTGTAATGAAAATATATTAAAAGTATAAACCTGTCTGTATCCCCTTTACCCCACTCCAGTTGATAATGCTTTGTTCTATCAGATTAGCATTAATATTTCTGATAGGATATGCAAGCAACCAGATATTATTTAATTTACTTACAATTTTAAAAGACTGACACTTTGCTCACATGGTTGGTTTCCTATTGAGCCTAACATCTTAAAAAGTGATTCATTTACATAATAATTCAATATTATACTTTGAAATCATAGGTATTTTAAATATGTTTCTACAGGAGTTAATGTTTTATAAACCATTGTCAAATGTTACTCAAACATCTTTTTCTCGCATTTGAAATATGGCCACATTAAGACCTCTGCTCAGCAGGCATCATATGGGGATTTTAGAACTTGAAAATATCATCCTTTCAGAGACTGATTATTGTAGCTCATAATTATCTATTCTCCTAGTCAACTGTACCAGGCAACAGCACTAAAAATGGATGAAGAGTGAAGTCCTCACCCTCCTCACCAGTCTACTCTCCTACTGGTTTTCTATGCCTTTTAAGAGAAGGAAAAACAGAACACCACATGTGCAGTAACCCATCATAAGTTCTTTTTCTACCAGTTTACATTAAAATATCGCTTGGTATCTCTTTTGATTCTAGTCTCTATTTTGATGCAGGTTCTGTTTCGGGTGATGAGGATATAAGTTTATTAAATAAGCTTACTTGTTCACTATCCAGAGATTGGAAGGGAATAATTTGGGGGCTGAAATACAGTTATGCATCGCTTAACAATTGACGTATGCTACGAGAAATGAATCATTAGGTGATTTCCTCATTGTGTGGACATCGTAGTATATACTTAACAAATCTAGATGGCATAGCCTACTCCATACTTACCCTATATGGTAAGCCCATTGCTCTAGGTTAAAAATCTATACAACTATACTGAATACTGTAGACAATTGTAACACAATGGCAAGTATTTGTGCATCTAATGATATCTAAACATAGAAAAGTCACACTAAAAATTCTGCTTAGAAAATAAAAAATATGAAATATCTGTATAATGCACTTAACATGAATGAATCTTGCAGGACTGGAAGTTGCTCTGAGTGAGTCAGTGGGTGAGTGGTGAGTCGATGTGAAGGCCTAGGACATTACTGAACCACTATTGTACTCTGCTATAGACTTTATAGACACTGTAGACTTGGGCTTCAGTAAATTTATTTAAAAAATAAACTAATTTCACTACAACATTATGGCATCTAAAATGTCACTAGGCAATGGGAATTTTCAGCTCCATTATAATTTGATGGTACCACGGTTGTACATGTAGTCCATTGTTGACTGAAACATTGTTCCCTAACACATGACTGTCCATGTGAACCACCCAAGATAAATGTGCCACTCAGACATAGATAAGGACACCTTGAGGGGTATTTCAGAATGTGTAGTATCATGAGGGCAGGAGATAATATGGCTTACTTCAGGAAGACTTTTTAAATTATTTGAGCTTAAAATATTAGTATATGAGATGTATGACATTATAATAATAATTTTGTCACTAGCTCCTACTTATTAAATGCTTTGTATGCAATGGGTAATGTCAGATTGGTTTTACATGCATTACTTTCACTCATTTTTACAATCAGACGTTAGAATATATTTTTTTATTCTTATTTTACAGACGACAGATCTAAAGTACAAAGATGGTAATTAACATGCCCACAATTGCCAGCAAAATACCAAAGTGGCAAAGCTACATTTCAAACCCAAGAGCCTCTGATCATGTGGCAGAGGGTCTCTTGTGCAATTCTAAGACTTGGAGTTTTCTCTACTTGCCAAAGGGAGTCAGGGAAGACTGGATGCTCACAAAAAATTCAAGCATCACTACAGGACACATGGGGGTTCTTAGTTGGACTGCTTACTTTGCTGTTTCCTCTTACACCATGCAACACAGACAAATGTATACTGAGTCAGCTCTGCTTGCTGCTCCACATTATTTACAATACCTCATCTTTTTATACTCAGGGTGGGGGTGGGAGAACTACTTGCTTGAGTCTTGTGTTAACTAGTTTTCTCTCCCTTTACATTTCTCCCCCTTACTATAAACTACTACATAACACTTCATTTATTGAAGATTTTGGCAACGACTTTCTGGATCCTAATCATTTTCATCATCTGAAGGCATGATGTTGGCGCTCGATTTCCTGATATACACATTTTCAGTGATTTTTTCCTCCACTTCACCTCAGCCACTCCCTCTCAGCGCCACAAAATAGGATGTCCATACCTGAAACTCTACTTGGAAATATAAAATTCAGTCATCCTACTGTCTCACCCAACTTCCCTCCACCTAACCTGTTTGCTCAGTTACTCTCACAAAATCTATTCTTCAACTTCATCGGGATTTGAACACCAGGTACTTCCTATCCTTGCTTCGTTCCTATCCTGGTTAGCATCTATGACTTGTCACCAACTTGCAGTCTCATACCCTTTTGTTCATGTACACCTATCTGAAAAATTCCCATCCTGGTTTAATACAACTATCTGAGTTTTACTGCTGGAGAGCTTCTGTGGAAAATCATGCAGCCTTCTAAATACTCATAGTCATCAAACTTAGTAAACTCTCAGTAATACTGGGCAGTCTCACTGCATTTCTCCAGTTATTATTCTTTTTCATTAAACAAAATGATTATTTCAAACATGTTTCACTTAACTCCATCCTATGACTTCATTTTTTTCCCATCACTCTCAATACCATCTTCTATCATACAAATACTTTGATATTCTGTCACTAAACTAATAAGAACTTTTGGTATTAGTACCATCATTTCTTCTTTCTGTTACTATCTCTAAATAGTCTCTCTGGAATCTTATACTATCATTTAAAAAACAACATCAACAACCTTTTGTTCATTTCACATCTTCCCCCATATGTGTTCCTTTATCTCTTCAATTTTACCGCAAAATTCGGAAAGAGTTGTCTGCATTTGTTAATCCTATTTCCCTCTCTGTCATTCATTGGACAATCTTTTTCAACATGGGTTTTACCCACTCCCTTATCAAAACTCTGTTACAATGACTGCCAAGGATGCTATGCCTATTTAACTCCAGGAATACTTCATAATCTTCATCTTGCTGTGTGTTCAGCACCTTGTTGAAATGTTCTCTATTTCGCTTGGTTTCCATGAGGCCCATGCTCCATGTTTTTCTCCTACTTATCTGCCTGTTTCTTCTCACTTTCTTTTGCCAGATGCTCCTTTTCTACCCAATCACTGAAATTTGGAGTTCCTGAGGGTGCTTTCTGTATAGGACATTTAAAAAAAATAAGTCTCTCTCTGTTACCTTCTCAAGCAATCTCATTCACGATTCCCAGCTTCAATGGCCATCTAAAAGGCAGTAACTACAAATTTAGATCTTTGGTTCAGATTTCTGAACTCCAGAACTGAAGAGAGAGCTTTGTTCAGGATGTATCCATTTTAAATATTTTGCAACCACTTTACAATGAACATAACATCATCAAACTGGAAACATCATCATGTTTTTCCCTGGCCAAAAACAGGCGAGTCCTTGTTGGCCATTCTCTTCCTCATCTTTAACTCGCCCAGTCCATTCTCTTTCTGCACTAGCTGGGGAATCTATGGACTTGTCTCTATCTCTTTCTCAGACCTCTACATCTTCACTCTTTTTTCCTTCCTGAATCACTATAAAATCTTTCAGTTTGTTCTTTTCATATCCTTTTCTTTCCACATCTGTTCTATTTGCACAAAAACCAGGGTGATGATTTTTAATGGAAATCTGACCTCATCACTCTTTGGCCTGAATTCCTCCAATGGTTTCTCATTGCACTTGGAAGAAAGATCAAATTTCTTTAATGGAGTCTACAAGGTCCTGTGTGGCCTGTCCTTCACTCACTGATCACATCAGTATGATTAGTTTCTGTTCTTTTCTCTGCTTGCTCTCTGTGCTCCAGACACCCTGGGTTCCTTTCAGTTCCACAAGCATGCCAGGCAGTTCCTCATCTCAGGAACCTTGTTCATGTTCTTTCTGCTGCCTCAAATACCCACTCCTCTTTATACCACTAACTCAAGCTTTAAGTTGGTTTAAAAAGCACATCTCCTATGCACCTCTTCGTCCCTTCAGGTAAGATTTTGTGCTTTATATTTTACATCATTCAGAACAACTTGTAAACAGTGTAAGTGTAAGCTTCATGGTCTCCCACATCCAGCAACACAATTCCTGGCACATAAATGTTTAAGGGGAAGGATGTTGCATACATTCAATTTCTTTAACTAAAGAACATTTATGTGCCAGGAATTGTGTTCCTTAAGTTTCTTTTGTTGCCATCATTCAGATTAATTATAGTCTACAACAGAAACTTATTACAGTGGCATATTTAAAATAAGATTTTCATGCTCCTCAGTGATACTCCATATGATGAAAACATTAGTTCTGGAATCATGCATCTGAGTTTAAGAATGAAGATTCAAGAGGTGGAGTTTGATGTTTTCTGTGCTTTCTACTGAAGTAGGTTGTCAAAACACAAACTGAAATTTAAATGACAATAGAAGAATATGAGAAACTGGTATCATCTGAACAAGTCAAGTCACCTTCTGAATCAGATGCTCAAACACAGATAGGTGAAATGATTTTGAATTGCGGCACACCTTTCCTTTTCCCATATCAAATTACCTTGATCCAGAAGACAATAACATCATTAGGGGGAAAATAGAACAGATGCATTTTTCGTTTTAAAAATTTTCATTTCCTGGGAAGAAAGCAGCTGTTTTCCTATAAGAATTGTTTTATTACTGCAAAAGTTACTCTGTAAGTATTTGCAATGACTATTATTCGTGTATGCAATATTGGCATTATTATATACCTCAGTAATATGGAGTAAATATTCAGGTATTGCCTCAAAAAATGCTATCGTAAAGAACAGAAGGCATTATATTTATTAATTATAGTATTTATAAAAATGTTGCATTTGATTATAAATGTTACTACGGTGACATCCTCAGACAGAATGTAGGTATATGCTTGAACATAGTTTGGATAGTCATACGTTTTGTCTGTGCTAGGGCTTAACTTTTGTCTGTGCTAAGTGGGGGAGTCACTTCTCTTTATCCATTATGCAATGTCTTCTAAGAAAATGAGGATATCATTCAAATACAGTTTTTCTCTTACATATTAATTAGTGTTTAATGATAAACAATTTGACTTAAAAATACGTGTAGTAATGGGCTTTTAAAAATTACATTCATATATCATGCATTGAACTAAAATGTACCATCTCATTTTGCTCTAAAAGGAGATTATTTATTAATTCCATTTAATTTTGGCAAAGTTTGATGACTTGTGTCAATGAAAGAAGATGACAACTTTGATTTTGTGGTCCAAATATCAAATAAAACAAGCCCCTTTATTAATTATATGTTTTTCTAATCCTCAACTTCATTTTTATTGAAATATAATTTTTACAATAATTTTATTACTTATTTTTCTCCCTCTGTCTTTCCGAAATGGTTAGATTGCCCAAGTTACTTATCTTCAGAGTAAAATCTATTCCATGTTGAAGGACAGCAGCCCCATCTCAGGAAGGTTTCTCAGAGTGTGTGGTTAGTTCAACTCAACCCACCAGCAATATTGAAAAATGATACATAGCATATATCTTAATGGCAGCAGAAAAATCCCACTGTCATATTTGCCAAAACATTCATGCTCTTATGAGGGTATTTTTAGTTTCTAGTAATTTGGAAAAAGGTAATAGGTGACAAAGTCAGAAAAAAAGTGTGAAAATATGGTGTAAAATTCTAGCTGTCTGTAATACCTATAAAATGTATAGAAAAGTACATTTCTATTCCAATAACACCTGTGACATTTAGATGTTCTATAGAATTTCTGCTTTCAATCTTTGCCTGTATCATATGCTGGTATTTAGTCAAAGACCTTAAAATAGTTGAGAACTCAGAGGGTATATGGTGCAGCAAATAGTACATTTATATGCTTTTATACTTTTTATAATTCTTGTTTATAAAGTGACTAATAAAATTATAATTATGTTTAGGAAAACTTAAAATTCCACATCAGAAACTTTAAATGACCACAGTAAAAAAAAAAAAAAGGAAAATTGCTGCTTTATAAAACTTTGCAACATATTTATAATCACTATCACCAACAATAGTCTAACAATAAAAATTAGATTTGCATATCATATCTTCTGAAATAAACTTGCTTTTATGTAGATGAATAGGATCTACTCATCAACACAGAAAATATCCTTGATTTCCATTTAACGGTCTCACTAGCATACAACAGATTTTCATTCACATAGTTCACTACACACTTGTTATAGATTCTTTTCCTGGCAACATTTATCTTTCCTGTTTTATGAACCAAAGCTATTTTACATTTTCTACCTCTTCTGCATAAAATTCTCATAAATAATTGCTGGATTTCAAAGACTCCTGGCAGCTGGACACTTGATAATAGCTATTTTTAACTGATGTGAAAAGAAATATGAAGGTAGAGTTGAAGACTTACACAATGACTCTCTCTCTCTCTCTCTCTCTCTCTCTCTCTCTTTCTCTCTCTCTCTGTTTATGAGTTGGCATTTGTGGCACTGCACACTTAAATGCACAAACACAGAGAAAGCAAGTTGTCACCCATTTACAGAAGTTCTGTGGCTATAAGCAGGGTGCAGAAAAAGTCTAAAGAGAGAAGGTAGTTACTTGACAGTTTCTTAGAATTTGTGTCTGAAAGAATGACAGAACTGGCTGGAAAATCAGAATGCAAGTTCCTTCAGAAGACAGAGCTAGTAAAGTGCCTGGCCTCACTCGGACACTTACCGCTGCTGCATCTTCCCAGAAGGCCACTCCAGAATTCCACAGTTGGCTGATTGTCAGCAAACTCAGTGTGTTGTGCCTAGACGCCTGGGCTCTGCCAACATGGAAAAATGATGACCACCCAGTCTCACGGCACACCTCTTAGGAAACTGGTCTCAAGATGCAGCTCTTTTCCTGGAGAGAGAAGGACATTCCTTATACAGGGACCAACAAATCACTATGATTGCATATGAATAATTCACATAAATTGAATTTTATTGGTAAATTTTATATTTACACATTTATAATTATGTGAGTTTTAAAGTTTTTTCGATAAAAGAGGAACCAAGGGCTAAGCTTGAGATAACTGCATTTGTTGGTGTACAATATTCACTAGAGATATAGATAAACCTCTGAAAACATATGGTTGGTTATAGTTGAGTGGCAGATCCATCAAGACTCTGGTTCTCATCTTGCTGGCATTGAATTCAATTTTGCTGGGATATTCAAGTTATAGAATTCAAGTGTCGTGTGATGACGTGTTTGAATATATCTAGCCTGTTCACCTTGTAATAACACACATTATGGATTCTGCTAGAAATAAAAAAAAAACTCAACATATGTAATGGATTTTCCTTTACAAGATGATAGATTATATTATTACTTCCAGAAGAGTAAGGAGACAGCACAACTGTGGGGGAAAGTTCTTCTTCACTCCTGGTGTTTCTTTCCCCCTATTTTATGACTACCCTATTAGTACAACAGTCCAGGTAACTCCTGCTACCTCATTACTTCTGCCTCAAGAAGGTGAAATGACTTATCTAACTGATAAGGTTACCAAAAAACCTGGATGATTTGAGACTCTTCCTTTCTCTTTTTCTTGGGAGCTGACGTTTCCCTAGAAAACAAATGCTCCTTATGGTTTTCCCATATGCCATAAGCTTATCAGGGGCAGGTACTATCCAGGTTGGAGAGAGTGGGAAGGGTGGTGGCCATAGTTGGGTGTGTCAATTCAGGGAGTGCTAATGATAACCAACATCTGGTACCTGGCCATGAGCCCAGATTCCTGTCTACCTCTCCAACTTCATCTTTTGCACACTACCCTGATATATACCATCACACTGCAGGCAGAGTGACCTTTCTCCAATTCCTAGGGCACACTGCATTCTTTACTACACTGAGATTTTTTGCTGACATCTTCTGCCTGCAATGTTCTTCCCATTAATTTTCACATGGCTGAATTCTTTTCCTTTTGGTCCTGATCTGAATACCACCAGCTCAACTCAGTCTTCTAAACTAATTACCAACTCTCCCCCATTACTGAATCTTGCAGTACACTGCTTATTTTGTTATAGTTAATTCAATTGTCACTATGTTGTGGTCATTTTATTGGTTTGACTTCCTTTCCTGGACTCTAATCTCCTCGAGGGCAGAGATCATGGTTGCTTAACTTACTGGTAAGTATTCACCCAACATTTCTAGAGTAAATAGCTGAAAAGGCATGGGTTAAAGTGGAATTTCAAAATATATTTAATTTCTGGAACATATTAAGAGGGACATAATAGTTTAAAATCATCATGAAATGTCTTTGATATAAGAGCACAGAAAGTATGATATTGAAACAATTTTATTTTCACAGATTGAACAAAAGAATACCCAGAAAGAAATTGAAATGCTTTACCAAGTCATATGATGTTAGCATGTAATAGGAAACCTGGGGACGGAGTGTATCATCTACCAGCATGTACTTGGGAAACTTTGCACAAAGCAGAAAGTATTCATAGAAAATGTAGTACTCATTGAATATTATCAGTACATTCCAGCACCAGAGACTTTCTCCAAAGATATTCCTGATGGCTAAGTAGAAAACCGCACGTTAACTGCAGCATGTTTTTTGGGAGACAGGTGTACAGTGCGTGAAGCCAACGCAACCTAAACTTTTAGATTACTCAAAAGAATTGAGAAGGAAAATCCTTCATATGGGCTTTCTCATGAGTCAGCTTTTGTGGTAGCCATAACTGTGATGGTTGGCACAGTCTTGAAGACCTTGGCTACAGTGCCAACAGTACTTGACAACCTCAAGATAGGGAACAAAAGTACAATTCTTAAAATGTCATAAGATAATAGGTTTTGGGGGATGGCAATTTACTTTGTAGATGAGTTTTTAGTAATTACATTTACCAAGGAGAGTTTTCTCTGCTTATATTCAATTGTGTATCCTCTTGTAAGCCCTCTACTAACAGGGAGAATATGACAGAAAACAGGATTTCTGAAAACAAGCACAATCTGAAACTCTTTTGAGTAAACTAAAACTAAAGGGGGAAGAAATAGAGCCACAAGTGTCCACTAAGGGCATGGAATCTGTCACTGTTTCAGATGGCCCAGCCTCAGATGCTGGGCTTTCTGGGCTCACTGCTAGGGCTAGGACCATCTTTGGTACCAGACTGGCCGTGACCACAACAAAATGTCAGGCTAGTCTAGGGAGGAAGGATTACAGGAGATGCTAAACAAACTAAAATCAGGTTGAACTCTATCCCCAAAGACTAGAATTTTAACAAAGGGGCCCACAATGCAGTTTGGTTAAACAAGAAGCCACACAGTTAAATTGTACAATTGTCAATCTCTGGGTTCTGTTGGTATTTGAAGTATGCCAGTCAGGAAGAGAGTTTATACTAGGAGGCAAGGAAATGACATCTCCAGGACAATCTTGAGGGCCTTGGAATAAAACTTTTTTTTTTTTATGTCCCAGATTGTGTTTTATTTAGACTGTTCCATAAGAAACTGAGAAAAATGTATAATCTGCTTTTCCTTGGTAAAGTCAATTAAATCCAACTGACTGATGGTTCTATTGAGTTCTACAATGTTCTTGATTTTTATTGCCTCGATCTGTCCATTTCTGATTGAAGCAGGTTACAATCTCCAACTATGATATTGGATATGTAAATTTCTCCATAAAGTTCAATCAGTTTTAATCTTATATATTTTGATGCTCTGTAGTTGGGCACATGCATGTTGAGGATTGTTATGTCTTCTTACATTAGTAACCTTTTTATCATTATGTAATACTTGTCTCCATTTCTGATAACTTTCATTTCTCTGAAGTCTGCTTTGACTGAAATTAAATAGCTACTCACTCCCACTTTATTTTGGTTAGTGCTAGAATAGTATACTTTCTCCATTCATTTATTTTTAATCTATATGTGTATTCATATTTAAAGCATTTTCCGGAATAAAACTTTTAACATGCACCCAGATTGTAGATCCACCAATAGTTCATATTTTACAAATGCTTATATTATGAAAAATATTAGTGTTGTTGCTATAATCTCAGTGCTTTTTGTTATAATTGTCAAGGCAACAATTATCAATGGAGGGTGATTATTTGTATGAGGGGGGACCAAAAAATCTGGAATATATTTATAAAAAATTGTGTGTTTATTCTTACATCTTTAAACTTCATTCACCTTCAAAGTACTCTTCATTTGATGCAATACACCTATCAAAGTGCTTCTTTACTCTGCTCAAAACAATTTTGAACTTGTCAATTTTGATGACATTTAGTGCTTTTGCCACTTTTTGTTTCATCTCTTCCACATTGGCAAAACGTTTTCCTTTGATAATTTTCATCCGGAAAGCAAAAAGACAAAGTTGCTTGGGGTGAGATCTGGTGAATAGAGAGGGTGGGGTACTGTGGTTATGTTGTTTTGGGTCAAAAACTGCTGAACACTTAGCATGATGTGGACAAGTGTACTCGTAAATCACCTATCATGAAAGGGGCAAACGCGTTGAAGGAATCTCCAGGAAAAGTTCACTGAAGCCAGTTGCAGCCTCTTACAACAACACTAGCTGGTAAACTGATGCCCATGGGTTCTTAGAACACTTACCTAGAGGAGAAGTCTGTATACGAGAGGCCCAGCCTCCAAAAGACAATCTCGGATTTTTTTGGTCCCTCCTCATATATTACATAATAAATTAAATATATAGCACAGTACATAGCATAAAATAGAAATATATTTTAATAAAATTTAAATATATTTGTAATATAAATATACATTTATAATATTAACATATATACTTATGGCTCTATCTTTCATCCTGAAAAAATATAAATATTCCTGGAAATAGTGAGAAATATATGCCTTTTTTTTGCAAAATGTTGGGAATTTAAACATTTTTTAAAACAAAGCTACATCAACAATTATCAGTTGCAAATATAGGCAAAGCTCTGTAATACAATATATATGATATATATCATATGATATGTATGATATATGACATATTTCATATAACAAATACATACTGTCTGAACTTGTTTTGCTGAATGTGTTTCATTGCATTGCATATTTTCCTGGTTATATGCATGTGTAGACACATCCGCAGAGCACCTTCCTGTGTGTTCCTGGAAGGATTCCTGCCAATAGTGTGAGTGTGGCAATGAGATGTTCAGGCTTTCATATCATTCTCAGAGTTTGGGTGCATCACCAGCATGTAATGGAGATTACAGCTAAACAAATGACTCAATAATCAACCTTCTAGAAATGGTTGTATTTAGCTTTTAGGGTAATGTTAACTTCACTGTGGTATTAGTAATCTCATCAACTTTTTGGTTAGGGATGGATAAATAACTAGCTTTTAGTATGTAAATTACCAACAAAAACGTTTTGCAGAAAATGGGTCAGGTTAGAGATGTAAATGAGGCCTAAAATGTCTCATTAGGTTTTGAATTGCCTTTTTTTTTTCCTAAGCATTATAAATCTTGCAAGCTTTTGGGGTAATTTTCTTGCTTGAATAAGCTAGTAAGGTCTTTTCCTATAATAAATGAACCAAAATACTTCTCAAAACTAATTCCGCTTGAAAATAAAGAACAAATTGAATATTAAAGCATAATTTATTTTAAAGTTCCTCAATATTTCTATTGCCTAATACTTTTAGACAATAAGTCGTGCAGACCCTATGTTCAGATTTCATCATGGACATATTGTTTAGGTATAGAATGATATCTCTAGCAGTGGCTCTCATTAAAATCAATTGTATATTTGAAGGATACTTATCAGATCTGGGGACAAATCATTAAGTACCACGTATGAGTCTATTTTTTGTGTATGTGAAGGAAGAGATCTTCTTTATTTAGGAAAGTGTCTCTCTGGTTCTCTTCTGACAAGTCCTATTTGTAACACTCATTGCTAATCCATATTTTCAGAACAAACGCTATGCAAAAACACAATCTTGCTCATAGTACTGCTCTTGGGCCAGCTTACATAGCTAAATGATAACTGCAGATGCAAAGCAAGGCGAAAACTGCCTTCGATCTTATGAGACGCTCATAAAACAGCATCACGTCAGAGTGAGACTGTCACCAGGCAGTTTCACACGTCTTACTTTTACCACATCGGTTTCCATTCTACAAACCACTAATTTACAGCAGGCTAAATTAGCCTCGTGTGACAATGTAGGAAGTGTCTGTTAGTCATGCTCCCCTCTCGCAGCATTGCCAATGTTTAGGACAGTTTAACATCTCAAACTCATGACAGGGGGCTGAATTTTTGTCATGCTAGACGCTGCAAAAGTGAAATCGTAAATATGCAATTGTAGCAACTACCTCTATTTACCGAGCTTGAAAAAACAGAACTAAAAGGCAAATCAATCAACCCGTTGTCAGTATTTGGTTTGTTTCTGCATTAGGCCTAACTGAGGAAAACAAAGGTTAATGATTATGAAACTATATTAGGATAACTTTCATTTTAGTTGCCAGCAATAGCCAATACCACTATTTGCCACCCCAAAGAAAATCAGACCTTTCTAAGATAGCCACTGTAATACTTGTCTGTTCCTTTATATATGTACCTTAATATTTTGCTTTCGCAAGCTATCTTAAAAAATGAAGGCTTCTACATTTTCTCTAAGCAGTCCAAATTATGTGTATATATCATATCACATTTTCTTAGAATATATTTTATTGTTTCATTAACTTTACCCATTAAGAAAAATATATGAGACTAAAATCTTCACAAGGGCATTCCATTTAAATTGGTCTGTATTGCCAACTAAAGTATTACAGGTAAATAAAAGATGTTCTTACATGTTTTAGCAAAGAATAAGGGGAGAAAGTGACAGTGGATACAGATGATATTCAGGCCTAGCATCAGTGGGTTAAAATAACAGAGTACTTAGATGTTAAGTCACTGTTTTATGTTATGTGTTTTGATGGAAGATAGTTACTTCAGATAGATAGGACAGATCATCTGAGAGAGAAATACGAGTCCCGACATGTATTTATATGGTCTACATATAAATTGCCATGTCACCTTTTTCCACTCACTACTAAAATTCTGTTATTGGTTTCCTTAAATCTTGTACAGCTTTTCTTGTCTGGCCTTAGCTCCCCGGGTGTTCCTTCTACCTTCACGTTGCCTGCATCTTTTTCTGGATGACCTGGAGTTCTGTTTCATGAATTTGCTTGTTTCTTCATTCAAAGATAGACCTCCTCCAGAAGCATGGACCACCAGCCCTATTCTTTTGGTTACAATGTCTTATTCATTTCTCTCATAAATGCACAGAACACTATGCTGTATTTTCACTTATTTAGAGATAATAATAATTGTGACTAAAATTCACTGAACACTTACCATGTGTAGGGATTCATTTTATCCTTCAAACAATTCATGTTATAAGAATAGTTATTTCCCCTCCCCATAAATGAGTATACTAAGGCTTAGAAATCTAAGTGCCAGAACTTGAATAAGGTGTAATGACTCCCAAATCACTGCTCTGTAAGTGGAGAAGGTGTTACACAAGGAGTCTCCCTTAAGTGCACGTTTCTTAGGCACATACTAGCTTCTAACATAGGCAGTGTATCAGGATGAGTTAGAACTCTGACAGTCTTCTGAATCCAGCCCATTTTGTCTTTGTAAAATAGTGCCCCCATTCTCCAGGCTGTTTGTGAGGGGGCTTTTGTTCTTTCTGATATAAAGATGAACAAGAGCTGAAACCCAGTTTAAGTGGTAGTTCATTATGATCCTGTCATATTTATGACTATCTAACGTCTTTTGTAGTATAATTATATTTTTTTGGTAAAGTCTCGTGGCATAATGAGTTCAAGAAATCTATTACCAATAATAATACCTCGCATTTGTTGGAATCCTTCTAACATCCAAAGTTTTTTACAAATACAAACTCATTTTATTCTCAAAGTGGTTCTCTAAGGTAAGGACAGATATTATTATTGTATTTTGTCAAGTGTGTAAAGAGAAAGGATAGAAGAGAAATTGACATTTACTTAGCATCATTTACTTGGAGACACTATTCTGAATACTTTACCTACAGTCTTCCTTTTAGTTCTCATACTGTCCTTATGGTGTGTGTGTACTTAATTAACCACATTTTACAGAAGACATAAATGGAGTTCACAGAGTTTAGTTAACAGCTTGTGAAATAGGCTACAGCCACCGAGACCATCTTTTTTTGCCTAATAACTCAAATTCAGTTGACAGCACTTGTTCAACCATCACACATGGCCTTGCATTATTAGTTATTTCATGCAAAGGCTGGCATCTTGAAAGGAAAGGAAAGAATCACATTTTTATTTTCTCTGAATCCCTCATAGCACCTACCTTTTAAACTGTTCATAAACGGCCAAGTTAACACAAATACCTACGATGCAAATGTGGTCTGGAAATAAGAAAAGGCTGTCCTTGCTTGTATTTTCATTTGTTCACCCTATGACTCTGTCTTTCAGGAAGTTATAGACATGTACTGCAATCTTACACATTTATATTGATTCCTGAGACATTTCCCCTTGCATGAGATATTTTGAGGGCCACAAGTCGAACTCGTTATATTATCCTATGTCCTCTGTGACTCAGAGAGTCTAAAATGATGTGTTGAAGGTTGTGACTTGTAAGTAACAAAGTCAAGCCTAAAATCATATCTTTGGATATTGGATATTTGTTTGCACTGTACCTCTGCACAAGTTAGCATTTGTAGTTGCGATCTTTATTGCGTATCTTTATTATGTAGTATATGTATTATGTATAGAAGTATAGATCTCTAGATATGTGTAAGATACTTTTACTAGGTAAGCAGTGTGTTAGTACGATGACAAAATTGTTAAACAATGTTATTTGATAACAAGTCACCAGAATATTAATTGGTTAGAACAGGAAGAAATACTTATAGGTTAATGCAACTAAAAAAATCAATAAGCTGGATGCCAGAAACACACATTTTTCTCATAGTTCTTCATCTGTCTATGTGTATGTGTTTATAAATAATCTATTATACTTTGAGAGTATGAATTCAAATCAGCTTTCTATCCATGGATTTCATTTCATTTCCCTCTGCCTGCTCAATCCTATTGTTTTGGTAAAACATCATTTTGAGAAAATATATGAAGGTCAGCTGCATCATAGTACATAGCATATTTTGATCAAACAATACATGCTTGTTGAATGGATGGAACTGATGATAGGCCAGGTAGTTGGATTGCACTAGCTGAACTGACCATTGCATAATATAAAGTAACATGGTAAAAGAAAACATCAGGAATATATAATCCGAGTGGCCTTAGAATGACTCAGTTCTCTTCCCTTTCTCATGTGCTGGGGATGCAGCATTCTGTGATAGGGAATAACTGCCCAAAACACCTGGGCCTGGTCCGTGTCTCCTCTAGGAGCAGTATGTCCTTAAGGCTTTCCCTATGAGTCATGTGGCTGGCTCCTGAGTTACATAAGATCTGTCCCAAGCAGTGTTCATGAATCGAGAGGGACCAACTCACAACGGATACTAAGCTTCTTTTGTCCCTTGCCCTCTCTCAGTAAGTAATATATCTGCTTTGTATAGCTTGTTGCTTGTGAGTGTGTTCTGTCTCACCAGACTCAGGCAATTGACAAAATTGCAGGCCAAGTACAGTGGGCGAAAGTTTTTGACTCCTATTCCTGGGTAGCTTAGTGATCATTTTTGCTATCACCATGCAGTGGAAGTTCTTGCTTGGGATTGGCAATTAGTGAACCTGCTTCCCAGTAAGATCCTATAATAGATGATCATAGAATAGATCTAAATCTTACTGTTTCTATATATCCAGCATTAGGGAGAGTACTGGGATCATGGTAAACATTCAATGTCTATTTATTGCACGGATGAATGCTCACAAGCAACTTGTAATCCAGGAGAGTAGGTATATGGAGGATATTTCTCACCCTCTTCTCCATTTCTGACTTCAGTTTTTTAAAAGGAGGGTTAGTCTCTTGTAGATATTAGAGAAGAAACTTTGTCTTTTCTTCTCCCTTTCATTCTCATACCACACATATCTCAGCTTCATGTGTTTTCTTGGATCTTATCTGCCCATAGATTGCAAGAAATCTTACCACTCCTGCTAGCCATGATGGGATTTTCCAGCCCCACGGGAAGGCCACAAAACACCATATCTGGCCAAAGAGGCACACTGTAATAGCAACTATTCTCATTCATATATTTGAAGTCGTAGATTTGAGGGAGGATATAGTAAGATGCTCAAGTCCCAGTCACGTTATGGCATCCAGCATTGCCACTCAAATTTATTTGCATGCTTATCTGATTCCTGTGCACATTGCTCATTATTTTTCAGAATGCAGAATGTAGAGCAGATCACAGCTGAGATATTACACATGACCCAAACCTCATCAGCAGATAAGACATGTGCTTAGAGTTGTTCCCTTTTTCACTACGAGCTAATTTGATTTTATTGCTCAGTGGGAAGGCTCGTTATAATCGTGTATTTAATTGTTATTTTCAAATAATCTTCTTGACTTTTGTCAAAAATTCTAGTGTTTTAGTTATAATGTAGTTTAAGTGCTGAAAAACATGACACCCTCAAGGACTTAAAGTTCAAGTCTGTCCTCTCCAGTACTTACCCCAAGCTTGAAGTTGTACCTGAACTTGAACTACTACGCATACAATTCTTACTTACTAGATACCAGAAATTGGAGATTATGGTGACGATGTCATCATTTCTGGGAGTCAAATCAGTAACAGCAGGAGCGAAAATGGAACTGAATGTCAAGAGGTCTGGCTCTGCCCCATTAAGATGTATGATCTTGGTCAAGTCATTTAATTTCTTTAAATGTCAGTTTCTTCATTTGTAAAATTAGGATGTTAGATAGTTATTGCCAAGGTATCTTCAAGTTCCATTGCAGGAGTTTCCAATTACAGCCTCAGAGACTGGAAAGTTAGTCTCTTGTAAATATTAGAGAAGAATCTTTGTCTTTTCTTCTCTCTTTCATTCACATAGCACACTATCCCAGCCTCATATGTTTTCTTGGATCCTCTCTGCACATAGATTGCAAGAATTCTTGCCACTCCTACTGGCCATTACGGGATTTTCCAGCCCCATGGGCAGGCCACAAAACTCCATATCTGGCCAAAGAGCCACTCTGTAATAGCGACTATTCTCATTCATATATTTGAAGTAATAGATTTGAGGAAGGCTATAGTAAGATGCTTTAAGTTCAGTTTCAGTGTAAAACTCCTTGAGCTCTAAAATAGTTTAAAAATTGGTGAAGAAAAAAATGATAATCATAGCACTTTGTTATATTACCTTTTACTTACCAATTATGTTTATTTATGTGCAGATTTTTTTTACCTTCAAAAGCCTGCTTTTATTTCCAATTAACTTACTCGTTCAAACTGTGAAAAATTTGGAGTGTTTTAGCTTGGCATGAAATGGTATGAAATGTATCATATATGGACTTATACAAATTAAGGGAAATTACTATTATTTTACTTAACTTTTTAAAAATTTAATGGTTTTTAAGAAAGAGTTAAAATTGTAAACTCAAAAAGAATAGGTTTATTCATGTTCATCATCTGACTCGAGTAAGGTCGTATCTATAACATTCTGAAGATTATGATTAAAAGAAAGATATATTCCTCTTCAGCAGACTTCGGAAACTTCAAAGCTTATAAGTGCACTCCTGGAATCTCCATTCTAGCAAGGTCTGTGTGTCTGTGCGTGTGTATGCACACACGCCCACATGCATTGAAAAAATTTCAAAGCTACACTGAGTTTATGCATAGGTTAGAGAAAAGAGATGTGTCCTTTAAATAAGCAAAAAATTGAGAATTGGAGGACATAAACCTAGCTGGAGAAAGCCGAGTCGGATGAAAACTCATGCTGTCTTCACACCCATCAGCAAAAATCCCCTCTAAAGGCTCTATTCAAATCACTGCCTGCCTTTACTATAGCTCTCTGACCTCTGGAAATGATGGGAGGGGAGAAGAAAAGGGGAAAGAAGCCTTTCTGGAAGCTTGTTCTTCAGTCTCTAACACAAATTTGCAAAAACAGGTACAAGCTCAGGTACTGCTAAAGTAACTAGGTTTTGTCACGATGATTTATATATGAGTGTATACTGGTTCTACCAGTATGGCTTGTATGGTGCTGGATGCCAAGTTCTTCCTATATTCCATGCCATCCATTTATGCATACTTCATTCATTTCCTCCATAGCTGCCACCCAAAATTTTGTGGGGGAAAGGTTGCCTCATTCTCTAAATCAGGTTTATACAAGGTATCTTGTTTTGACAAATCTCTTTTATGAAATACGTATTTCCATTTCTGCTCTACAAATGCAATAGGTAATCAGAACTTTTTCTTGTTTATCACAGAAATGTAATTTATCTATTTGAAATTTCTGATTTACTTACTTCATTAAGAAACAAATGTTATCAGTGTTTTGCTGTCATCAGAACCAATATGGCAAATCTGTGACCTGGGCAATATCTTTTTTTTTTTTTTTTTTTTTTTTTAGTTGGAGTCTCACTCGGTCGCCCAGACTGGAGTGCAGTGGCCGCTCCCGGCCACCGCAGCCTCGACCTGCTGGGCTCCGGCGAGCCTTCTGCCTCAGCCTTCCGAGTAGCTGGAATGATAGGCGCACGATACCATGCCCAGCTAATTTTTTGAATTATTGTAGAGATGAGGTCTCACCAAATTGCCCAGGTGGATATCGAACCCGTGGGCTCAGGCAATCCACTCACCTCAGCCTCCCAAGGCGCGGGATTACAGGCTGAGCCACCGAGCCTGGCTGTGGGCAATATCTTAAGAAATAATAATTTAAGCAATACTTATTTTCTTTTAAGAATGGATTGTATGTGAAGGTAGAAAAGTCATCATATAATACACTTACGTAATCTAAAAACTTAAATAAACATATATACGGGCCTCAGAGAAACAGTTTTATATGGCAACTTAGAAGTTATCAGATATTTCTATGTGAGTCCACTATTTTAAAACAATTAAAACTCTCAGCTTGAAAAGGCTTATTATATTTTGTGCACAATGGTTTTTTTCTAACTATTTTCCTAACTTATTGTCTGATTAATTTTCAGCTACAGTGCAGTTCAAGTGCTTAAAATATAGTAGTTTATCTTCCTTACCTCAGGCCCAAGTCCTACCTGAACTTGGACTACAATATGTTATAGGCTGTCAAGACACTCACTCACTACAAGTGTTCCTTGTGGAGACTGTGATGTTGTCTAATGTACCCGCTCACAACAGCATCCCAAAACAAGATATCACATTGATCCAGCCGTCACTGGAAGCTGGGACTTGTGGAGGCAGAGACAAGTGACTTACAGGAAGGGAGACCAGGGCGCGACATGCATTCACATCTGTGCTTGTCACTGGCTGGGAAGGCAGCTCGCTCCACTGACACAGTGCCCAGAAAGGAGAGGAAAGGGCTGCAGGGAGTGTGCTGATGGCCGCTCTCTTAGGACAGAGGAGGAGGAGAAAGTCAGGAAATTGAAAGTAAACAATACAACTCACTTTCTGATGTAAAGTGCCAAAGATTTCAGAAGGGAATGCAAATCCGGCACAAAAGACCTTTGTTTCCTTCTCTTGTATTTTGACATCTTCCTAGAATCACTTGATAGCACTCACATTAAGCTTCATTTCGGATTCCCATCCAAAGTCAGTCTACTAGACTCAGTAGAGTGTGACAAAACTTTCCGGAAGAAAAGACCAGAATGAGCATTTTTGTTTGATTTTTTTTTTTCATTCACTGCCTTCCAGAAAAGACCAATTAAAAAAATTAAAGGTCACATTAAAAAGCAAATTCCATGCTAATAAAATACTTCGTTCTACTGTTATAAAACTATAGGGCAGAACGTTTAATTTTTTAAAAATTCTCCAGCTATCCTTATAATTAAAGTGATCTTATGTGTGCTTTTTACCCCATCACCAGGACAGCTTCACAATCTGAAATAACTCTGAAGTATGAATATGAACACTGTTCGAAGGAGTCAACTGTCAGATACAGTGAGGAGGATTTTCACGTGCAATGGAGCGAGGCTGCAGCCACGGTGCGTGCCATGCACTTGCAATGATTGTGTAAATACAGCCTTCTCATAGAAGTCCATACAGTGCATTCTCAAAGCATGAAAGTGTGCTTGAAGGATAATGCTTGATGGCATGAGCTATATTTTCCAAAGACTGCACATCAAGGATCTAAGAATAAAGAAGTAAAATCCAGAAAACAGCATGTTAAAGCCTGTTTTCTCTCTGAGGTTGCATTAGAGTTATTTAAAAAAAAAAAAAAAAAGAAAAGGAAAAAAAGATGAAAGAAAGGAAAAAAGGAGAAAAAAAAACAGGAAAGAATCTCTTTTCACAGGCAATAATGTGTTGTACAATTTGCAATTAAAAATGAATTAGGCACAAAATCTGCAACAGATTGTTTTTAAACTTTCATTAAACCTCTTGAGTTATGCTGCTAGATGCAATGTGCTAACAGAAATGCTATGGTTGAAATGAGTTTCTGGCATATGAAATAAAACTATGTCTTCAATCTACAAAAATTTAATTTATAGCTTAGCTGATTGGATGTAGCATTTTAACACCATTTTGGAGGTTTAAGAACAGCAAGTGCCATAATCCTCTGAGTATTTTGATCACTAGCACACAAGCATGTAACATACTTTGTGTTCAAGGGGAACCTTTATCCAGGATGCAAAGCTGGTACTGAATTATAATCACATTCAAAAAGATTGCAAGCCTGTGGGTATTAAGCTTTGCACTCTCAAGCTTAGCCAAGAAGATTTAAGCAACCTACTCTGGGACCATACGGTTGATCTGATAAGAGTATTCTGAGACCTTGAAGTTTATTTTTATCAGAAGTTTTGCATTCAAGGTCTCAAACATTAGACCTTTTTAGTGCTAATCAAAAGTGTTTCTTTGCAAGCTCCAGCAATGACACTTATAAGCAGATGGAATTCATAAGGAGAAGAGAGAGAGAGAGAGAAACAGGAGAGGGACAGTCATAATAGTTTACCCCTAAATAAGAGAAATTATTGACGGCCTAATGTCCTAGATGTTATTCCAGATTTCTTTGCTGTATTTGCCTGAAAAAAATTTGTCAGATATTTTTGCTACTCAATTTAAATAACTTAAGCTATTTAAAAGACAGATGCCATCTGTATCATAAAGCAGTTAACTATTTTGCTGAACTTTTTTTGTTCAAATGAATCAGTGAGTTATTTATGGAGCAGGTGTTGCTCACACTCAGTCTCTAATATAAGATACAACGCTAAAATAGAGTTCAAAGTTTATTTTTATATATTCTTTCACAAAAATGATAATTGAACATTTATTAATGAAAATGTGGTTGAAGAGTAATACCAAGTCTCTTTCTTTTGTGGATATAAGAAAATAAAGATCTAGGCAGATGAGGGTCCCTGGGACTTCTGGATCATTGGGCCTGCCAGGTGCAATGACTCATGCCTGTAATCCCAGAACTTTGGGAGGCTGAGGCTGGAGGATTGCTTGAACCCAGGAATTCAACACCGGCCTGGGCAATATAGTGAGACCTCATCTCTACACCTAAATAAAAATAAAAGTCTGGAGTCTAATGTTCTTTCTTTACTCTTTTGTCATCAGTTCCTATTCTGGGAGTTGATTCTCTTACATTTGTGTTATTTTGGTCGAAAAAGATAAGTTAAAAAATGAAGATAATTTCACAACAGTTTATATCTTCTCCCTTATTTGTCATTTCTGTGGGTTTTTTTTAACCAAGAAAACATAAATGCAATTCAAACTGGCAGTATTTTGTTAAAGGTCCAAGAGAGAATATTTTTTCTCTTTCCATGAAAATGAATGAAATAGAAGTTCCCCACATACAAGCTTTTAAAAAATACAAAGCAAGAAAGGTTTAACTTCTCTTATTCTTGATCACTGAGGCTTAGGTTGATCTATTTAGATCTATTTTGCCTTCTTTCATCGATGAAAGTGTGTGACATGATCCAAGCTTTTGTATTTGGCAGTCTCAACTACCTGGGAGACGATGGGCAGAGTTTAGTCGGAACAAGGAGGGAGTATAGACTGGATCACCCAGAGAAAGGTGCCTGAGTGGCTTGCAGGTTGAGTGTAGACCTTAGCAATTTTCTTGCTTCTGAATTGGAGAGCCATGTTGACCAGTCAAACCAGGTGGTAAGCCCAGTAAAGATAAATATGGGAATACAGACTCAGATAGATATTTAGAGATCCTAGTCAAGCTAGAAGAGATTTCAGAACTTAAGTTCAGGGTTTAGACTTCAAATACGGTCTGAGGATAGAAATAAGGCTATAGATGTTTCATAAGGTGATTGGGATTAATTTCAGAATTTGAAGCAAAAAGAAAGTCTGTGAGATGATACCACGAACAAGTGACACATAACTCTGGGCCTAAGGGTAGTACGCTTTCAGCTCCGGTTTCTAGCAGTCTTTAAGGTGTTGTTGAGTAAAGTCTTAGAATGATCGCAATTTTCACTATCCCTCCCTTTGCCAAGTGAGTAAGACAACCAGCAGGAGCCAGCCTGTGATTGCAGAAGGGATAGTTCCTCAGCGTCGCCTCAACTTATAAAGGATGAACCTGGTGGCTATGAAGGTTTCCCTGATTCATTAAAGAATAAGAACACAAGACATGTGATGGCAGATGGGAGTACAAAATCTATCCAACAGCTGAATTAAGGCCCGACTGAATAAAGTGATGAAATACACAATTCTTGTGGGCCTGTTTTAAGTTCTCATTGTGTTTAACCTCTTTAAAATATTTGACACCCTGTAATCCCAGCACTTTAGGAGGCTGAGGCAAGAGGATTGCTTGAGTCCAGGGGTTTGAGACCAGCCTGGGCAATTGGGTGAGACCTTGTATCTACAATAAATAAAAAAATTAACTGGGCGTGGTGGGGTACGCCTATAATTCCAGCTACTTGGAAAGGCTGAGGCAGAAGGATCACCTGAGCCCAGCAGGTTGAGGCTGCGGTGGCCATGAGCGTGCCACTGCACTCCAGCCTGGGTGACAGAGTGAGACTCCAACTCAAAAAAAAAAACAACCACCAAAAAAACCCCCCCAAAAACCTGACACTATTGACTACTTTCTGTTTTTTAAATCTCTCCCTTCTCTTATTTCCGGAATCTTAGCTCTCTGTTAGTTTTTCTTTAACTTTTCAGACTTTTCATTTTTTACATTGTTTTATTGTCCTTTTCTGGCTTCTCAACATCCTCTTTATCTTTCTAATTATTGGAATATTTCAGGTTTCTGCTCTTGGTTCGTTCCCTTTCTCATGCAAAATACTCTTCCTGGATGCTCTCATTTTGTCAAGTGACCAACTTCATCAGACCCTGATGACTCTTAATCTATATTTTCAGTTATTCGCAATCTTCTGAGATCAGAGCTGCATTTCAGTGGCCAGTTGGACATAGCAAATCTGAGGTTTTTAGGTAAGAAAGCTAAAATGTCATCAACTCCACTCCTTTTCTTTTTTTCACTCTTCTATTCCCCTTCTTCACCATTTATGCCTAAACTTGTTCCACCCTCTGTAGTCTTCCTTATGAATAATGGGGCAACTGTCTACCCAAAGCAGATGTGTTGTTCTTGCTTTCTTTTTAATTTTTTTTTTATTTGGAAGATGTGGGATACAACTCAGGGTTAGGTCTACAAATGTTCATTATGCGGGTACCCTTGCTGATGAGGTGTGCTCAACCTTCCCCTGGCAGTTTCCAACTACTGCTAATCCCTTTCTTATAGTATTATGATAATTGTTCAAGGTCTGCTTATAAGTGAGGACATGTGGTACTTAGTTCTTTGTTTCTGTGATAGATCACTCGGTATTATAGACTCTAAATCCATCCTGTTGCTGTGAAGTTCATAATTTTGTCCTTCTTGATGGCTGCATAATATTTCATTGTGTATATGTACCACTATTTTTTTTACTCAGTGCTCTTTAAATGGGCAGCAAGATCAGTTCCCATATTTTTGCTATTGTAAATGATGCTGCAAGAAACGTGCATGTGCAGGTATCATTTTCATAGAGTGATTTGAGTTCCTCTGTGTATATTCTCAGTAGAGGGATTGCAGGGTCATATAGAGATTCTGGAAGAAAAACCACAATTTCTCAACCAATTCATCTTTGACAAAGCCTCCACCATCAACCACTGGGGAGAGGAGAACCTATTCAGTAAATGGTGCTGGGAAAACTGGCTGCCCACATGCAGAAGATTAAAACAAGACCCCTACCTATCACCATACACAAAATTCAACTCCAAGTGGGCCAAAGACCTAAATGTAAAACATAAAACTATAAGAATCTTAGAAAACACAGGAGACACCCTAAAGGAAATTGGAACTGGCAACCAATCCCTGATCAAAACCCCAAGTGCCCATGCCATAAGAGATAAGATAGACAAGTGGGACCTCATCAAACTGACAAGCTCCTGCAAAGCCAAAGAAACCATCAAGAGAGTAGGGAAACTGCCCACAGTCTGGGGAAAAAAAAAATTTATTCTCACTTTCAAACCTTCTCTCCTCCTCATTCTGAACTTCCAATGTCATAAGAACCTGTTAATTCAAATTTAAAAATGCCTCTTGGGCCTGGCCTGGCTTCTCCTGCCCCCTTGCTGATGCTTTAGTCATACCCATCATCTTCTCATCAAACTTTTGCAGACTCTGGCATCTGATTTCTCCAGTTCCTGGTTCTCAAAATGTGGTCCAAGAGGGGCAGCCTTAGCTTCTCTCGAAATAGAAACACAATCTCTTAGGCTCCACCCACACCTGTTGAAGAAGAAACTCTGGGTGTGGGGCCTGGTAGTCTGTATTTTTAAGAAGTGCTTCAGGTAATTCTGATGAATGCCAAATTTAAGAACCACTGATTTAATTGACCTCTACTCTGCTGGCTCAGTGATTCCCTATATAAGAAACCCAGCTGTGTCATTCCTCCCTTGCATAGATCCACTGGTAGCCTGTGTCTTTTGAAAAGCTTGTGTGGTATTCAATAGGACTGTCTACCAATATATTCGGTTTTCCTTCAGGGCACATGCTAGGATTGTACTTCCTTGTTCCTTTTGAAGTTGGGTGTGCTTATGGATCTTGTCTTTGCTAATGAAATGTGAAAGTAAGAGATTTGTTTCATTTTTGGCGAGTGTCTTTAAGTAAACAGTGCACAACTCGCCACATTTCTTTCTCCCTCTCATAGTCTCCAGCAGCATTCATATGGTAGACAGTCTGTTGACATGAGCCCTAGAAAGAGGACAGTGGAAAGCAGAGGTCTGAGCTGACTGTAGTGACAATCATGTAGTGGGAGTAAGAAATCACTCTTGTTTCAAGCTACTAAAATATAGGGGTGTTTGTTCCTGCAGCATAATCCAGTCTTTTCTGAGTGACTCACTTTATCTTCTCCATCTTGGGCCAATTCCACAATTCTTCTTTTCTACACTCCATGCACAAAGAATAATAAATTCACTGTTCAGAAAACCCGGTGAGCCTTTTCACGGCATTGCAGCTTTGCAAATGCTATTTTCTGTGCCTGGAAGACTTAGCACACATGTTTACCTAGAAAATTCCAACTCAGGCTGGAATTGGTGGCTCAGTCGGTAATCCCAGCTCTTTAGGAGGCCCAGGTGAGTGGAATGCCTGAGTCTGCGAGTTCGAGAAAAGTTCAGGCAACTTGGCGAGACCTTGTCTCTACAATAAATAAAAATAAAAAATTAGCTGGGCGTGGTAGCGTGCGCCTGTACTTCTGGCGACTTAGAAGGCTGATAGATGCTGGGGTGGCCGCGAGTGTGCCACTGCACTCCAGCCTGGGTGGCAAAGTAAGACTCCAACTCGAAAGAAAGAAAGAAAGAAAGAAAGAAAGAAAGAAAGAAAGAAAGAAAGAAAGAAAGAAAGAAAGAAAGAAAGAAAGAGAACATTCCAACTCATTGTGTGAGTTTCAACTCAACGATTCAACCTTCTGGTTGTTTTCTATTGACATCTTGGGGCAATGTCAATTGCTCCATTCTCTGTGCTATCAGAGTAATGCTTGCATACTCTGATATATTTTGTATCACGGCTTACTATAATTTAATTGTCCAAATCTCTTCTTTCTCACTAAACAGCAATTTTCTCAATGATTAGGACTGTGACTTGTTCATTTTTATTCCATCAGAGGAATTAGTCATTTTAAAATGACTTTACACCATCCCTTAGATATTTTTCTAGAAGTAAACTAATCGAAATCTACAGTTACTACACGTATTTTTTTCTGTTAACTTTTTCTTATAATCTTTAGCATCTGTTTAGCTGTTTTCACCCAATGAACTGTTGGGTTAAGGTCTTCAGGAAGCAGTCAGCAATCATCCCCACATCCTTTGCTTAGGTGGCAACAATGACTTGGGACAATTAACCCCTTGAATATTGAAACTACAAATTTATAGAGCAGAAGTGACAGCTTTATGGGAGAACGCACTATGCGAAAATTATAGTTTTTATCGCTTTCACCTGAATGCATTATCTTATGTGACCATAGTATCATTCATCTGCCACTTTTGCCCACTCCACAATTTTGTGAGGACTTCCTTCTGATTTGTGCCCTTCCGTCAGGCTCGAAAGTCCTCTTTCTACTCTATCATGCTCCTTCCCAGTTGCTAGTTGCTCGCCAATGTAACCATATCTTTCTATCTCTGTTTTTCTTTTCAGTCAGTTGTCTAATAGTGAAAAAAATATTTTCCCCAATCCAATAATATGTGACTGTATGCAATTCTGTACAACTACGTTTTTAAAACCTTGGATTTTAGAAATAGTGTCAGGATCAGGAGCTCCAGTAGCTCAATTGGTTAGTACGCTGTACTTACACAAGAATAGGGTCAAGATCAGAGAAACACAAAATGACAAGAGTTGAAGGAGGGGCAACAGTGACCAGAACAGCTCAGGCCAAGGCCAAGGTCATCCTACATTGCAGGCCTGGAGCCAGATGCATGGTGCTTCTTGGGTCAGCCTAGAAATCCACTAAAATAGCATTTTGCTGTACAAGTAACCAGATTAAAAGAGGCTTGTTTTCTCCAAAGGAAAATAAGTTTCAAAAGAGAAACATAGACCAACAACGTGCACAGGAGAGAGGAAAGCTGGTCCCTCCTTACGCGGTCTTGGTGAACATTTGAAGAGAGAGAATGGGGTGTTGATTATCTGTGTGAGCCTCAGATATTTTTTGTTTGATTAATTTATTTTTCAGTTTTTGTTTTTCTTTATTCTTCCAAAATGTATTACAGCTTTGTTGAGATTTAATTGACAAATAAAATTGTATATATTTAAGAAGTACAATGTGATGATTGTGAAATAATTACCAAAACCAAGTTAGTTAACATCACCTCACACAGTTATCCTTTTGTGTTTGTATGTGTGTGGTGAGAAGATTGTGGTCAAAGGGTAAAATTTTAGATTATAGGACAAAAATTTCTAGGGATCTAATATAGCATGGTAACTATTGTTAATATTGCTGCATTGTATACATGAATTTTCTGAGCCTCAGATCATTTTGGCATTGACCTAGTGCCTGCCCAGCTACTAAATCAGAGAGTGTGGGACCATTAAGGCCTGGGGCTGGGAACAGAAACCAAGAAGATGAAGAGACCAGGGCCCCTGGCATTCCAGATAAGAACCACAAGTCAATACGGAAAGTCCCAATCACACTCCTATAGTCAGCAAAGACAAATTCTGAAAAGAATTAGAAAACATTGAGCCAAAAGGGCCAACTCGGAGCTGGAGTCCATGAAGAAAATTCAGGAAAGGAAATATCAACAGTGGTTCAGGAGCTTAGAGAAATTTCTGGGCAACAGGAATGTGCCAGCTGCGGCAGACAGGGCTTGAATCCTGGGCCTTGTTTCTGCTGCAGTCACAGAACTTTTATAGATTCGTGATGGGCAATTGAAGCAACATAGCTTACTAAGGACATTCAGAGAGAATCCTCAAGCTTTAAAGCATATGGAAAGCATTTAGAAATATTTTTAAAATATGGAAACCTGGGTCCCACTCCAGAAAAACTGTCAAGAACTGGATAGGGTAAGGAGGGAGGGGTGATGATGGGTAAAAATATTTAACAAATATTTCTAATTATTTCCAATTTTGCATCCAGGAGTGACAGTCAATGTGTTAGAAGGTCACTGGGAGCACCTAGCTGAAGGAAAGACTGTAGGAAATAAGGAAGCAACAACAGTTTCTGGTAGGTGTATACTCATTTTATTAACGTGACCTCAGATTTTAAGAATTTAGATTACAGAAATGTAGCACTATCTAAATACCAGATATTTATCCCCCTGAGGCTAGAGGCCATGTCTTCTTGTCCTCCCTATGATCTTCTTAGCAGTCAACACCTAGCCTGGCCCATAATAGATGTTCAGTAAACAATTTGTGGAATGAATGAATGGGTTTCAAGCATGAATTAGCACTTGTACTTCAAGTTGGCTAATTTCAGTTGAAATCTGTGCATTGTTAATAAATGCACTGGGCTAATTTTGCAACTAAACCTTCAGGTAGTAATTCAAACCAGTTTGGAGAGAGTTGCAGAAAGAGCACAAACTCTGAGTCAGCTTTAGTGTTCATATCATAGTTCTGTCTCTTCCTAATCAGGTAACATCTGACAATTTACTTAACCTCCCTGATGGTGTCTTCTGATTTGTAAAATTGTCATAAGATCAGCTTTGCAGAGCTTTTAGGGGGATTAAAGATAAGTATGTAGCCAGGTTTGGTGATGTACACCTGTAGTCCTAGCCATTCAGGAAACCAAAGACTGAAGCCCAGGAGTCCAAGTTCAGCCTGAATAATATAGCAAGACCTCATCTCTAAAAAATTTTTTAAAAACTTAAAAAGATGAATATGCAATGTATGAGAGCAGCACTTGATGATCAGCAAGTATTATGAATAACAATAGTTATAATTATTAATATATGTTATTTCGCCTAACAGATTTATATATTATAGTTCTATTTCCATCGGGTGGGAGGCTTATAGGGATCAATGCTAACAATAAATTAATGAAGTTACAAACTAGAGAAGCAAGAGTCCACTACTAGAAATCGAGTCATCTTTAAAACGCACTTGAACAGAAAAGAAATGAAATACTTTTTTTTGTAGGGATACAAATATTATCTTCCCTCACTGCCTGTGGTTCCAAGGCAAACATTCTAAATAAGGAATAAGGCAGTTAAATGTAATATGCAGAGAACTTAGAAGTGTACCAAGCCAGAAGACTCCTTGGGCGCTCTGAGACAGAAAACATTACACAATTCTGTTTGAAAATTTACAGGCAGTTTACAAAAGTGTGGACATGTTCAATTGCTGAAGCTTTGCAAGGGACCTAAATGTCATAAAAATGAGAATAAGAAGTAAGTACAAATCTTAAGAAAAAATTTTAAGGATTCCGCCCGCCCCCCCCCCCCCGCCAATTAGTCTTAGCTTGCAAAACAAAGTTATGTTTTAATTTTTAAAGATAGTTTTATAATAAAAAGTAAGTACTCTTTGGGCTAGGGCTGTATCTTAAAAATAGCAAAACACTTACAGGTTTATTAGGACGCAAATTCTTCCAAACCTCACCATAATTTCTGGTTTAACTTCATAATCCAAATTTTCATAAGAATATACATGTAGAATCTGCTCTTAAGAAGTGGATTTTAGGGAATAGCGGCAAACAAATCAAAGGGCCAAGCAGTTGATCATTGAACTGCTAGACTTTTTTTCACACACCACTGAGTGGATGGGAACCTGATTAATGACATGCTCACATATAAGAAAAGCCTAGGCCTCCCCAGCTGCAATTGCCCAACTGAAATGAGCATGAAGAAACAGGAGAGAACTGAAAGAGAGAAGTGTGCTTGTTCTCTGGGGGAGCAGTTTTTCCAATGTCACTGCTGTCAAGCTCTTCTATTTCTCTGCACGCATTTATGAAGGTTGATCCGCGTTAGAGCAGGCCAAATATACCCTATCAGGCCAGACTCACCAGCGATGACAGCCAGTGAAATGAACAGGACGGGAGACTGGCCATTTTGACTGGAACATAGCCAAGGAGGCCCCCTAGAGGGGAGGCGGAGGTGTGTCCTTCGAGGATTAACGGCAAATGTCCATAATACCATCTTCCCCAATGAAAGATTAGAAACAAACCATAAATACCAAAGAGTGGTAAAATACAGTATTTCTGAATGGTAGATAGTATGTAACTTTAAGATTATTTTATTTTTACAAATACTTAATACTATGCAAAAAGTTTCACAATCATTGTAAACGAAAAAAGTAGACAGAATTATTCTATTAAATATAATATAAAGACTCATATAAAAGTGTGAGCGTGTATAAATTTACATATGCATGCAACAATTTGTACATACACTATAGTTTAAAAATAGAAAGAAGAAAATAACCTATAATTAGAAAATTATGGGAACTTTCTTATTTATTTATTTATGTTGTTGTTGCTGCTGTTAAATATCCAAGAGCAAGGATTTGGAAGTCGGGTAGACTTAGGTTCAAATCCCACCTCCAGAACTTTCTAGCAGTGTGATCTTGAGAACGGTACTACACTTTGCTGAAGCTAATTTTTTTTTCTCATTTGCAAAATTGAGAAGCACCAAAACAGCCTTTGCAGATAGGAGAATTATTTTGGAAATGATTTAAGATCATGTTTGTAAAGTACTTTCCACAGATTCTGGTATAGAGCTAGTCCTGTTTCAGTGTTAACCGGTATTATCTTTCACCCTACAGAAAATTTGAACTGTAAGTAGAAATGAAAAAGTCTACTGAAAATGAAATAAAAGGCAGCATGAACAATGAACACGGTGTGGAAGAGAGTTGTGCAATACACTGTCAGGAGTGTTTACCAGGTAGAGTGTGGCACAGTAAAGAAGAATCACGGTGACCCCTGGCCAGAGAACAGGGGTGACAGCAGCAAACACCTCCAGGGCATTTTTTACCCTCAAAATCCATCTAATCATACACTGAGTGGCTGTCAAGTATCAGGCAGCAAGAAATAGACAAAACTAAACAAAAGGGGAAGACAAAGAGGTTTAAGTGCAAGACCATGACTTGAACTACTTAAAGGGAGATACAAAATCGCCTTCCTGTTGAAGAATCCGGATCACTTGAAACATCACTTTCATTGTCTAGCAAATCTTTATATAATGCATCTCAAATGGAGTTATTTATCTCATGAAAGTTACTTTGTTCTCAGAGTTCTCAAACCAAGAGTCCCTTTCAGGGTCAGTGCAGAGTGCACACTCATAAGGCTGTGTCCCTATCCTGGCATCATTCCAGGAGATTGCAGAATTCGCAGCCTGGACAGAAACTTTTTACTAATTGTTTCCTGACTCTATTCGTCCTGAAGAGAATGGGCTAAAAACGTGCTGCCCTCACGAGGAAATCCCTGGATGATTTCTTCCTTCATTTTTGCTTAGCAGGTGAGGATACCTCCCAGAATTGATACCAAAAGTGGAATGCTTCAGTGACATGAAGACCTAAAAGTGATGAACTAGTATAACTCAAATGAACAATCTAAAAACCTTTGACTACAAATTTTCTGACACCTCCATCACCAAAAGCAGCTCCTTGTGAAGCTTGAACATCAAAGATCGAGTTTAGAGTGGTCAGATATTTATGAAATATTTTTCCTAGGGGAATTTCCTTTCATAGATGTTCAGGAGAAAGATACTGCTCTGATAGGGTGAATACGAAAAACAGAGCATATTATTTCAAGGTTATGAAGTGAACACATTCTTTAACCTCCACGCAATAATATGTTAAGGTTCTGCACATTTATCTTGGAATTTTAGTTAAAACAAACAAAATATTATTATTGATGAGTAGTCAACTATGAAATATACATAGTAACTTTTCAACCATTCTTTCTGATTTTTTCTGCTTAGATGGGGGTGGAAACAGAATGAAATAGAAAATAAAACTTGGCAAAATGATTTATAGATGCAGTGCAGGTGGATTATTTTTTAAAACAAGCTTTGTAGAACTGTTTTATTCTTTACATGCCTATATAAAATTTATTTAAAAAGAAAAACTAAGTGTTGAAAATCAAGATGACTATCTGTTAGCCAGAGAGAGGAGGATGGAAGAAACAGGGTTCTTTGCAGATTGACTTGCATATGAGCAAGTATAGAGATAAAATAGATCTTAATCTTTCAGATTTGTGTAGTCAGTGCACAGAGATAGCTGTCTTAGTTTGGGTTTTTCTAGAAGCAAAATCTTACACAAGGATTTGAGTTCAAATAATTTATTTGGGAAATGGTTGAAGGGAATGTTGGTAAGGAAATGATATGAGGGAGTGAATCTTGCCAATAGGGAGGCTTTATTAAATCAGCTACCACATGGGTGGTGACAACGTCGTCCTATGGGGGGATGTCTGGGCAATGGTGCAAAACTTTGCACGATGTACTGGAAGATCAGAGGAATAAGTCAAAGCACTGACAAGGTCTGCCATAATTGTATGAGGAGGTTCTAGAAATTGAACAAAGATGGTGACTCCTCACAGCAAGATTGGCTTCACATTTCTATGACCTTATGCACTGAAGATAACAATCAAATCATATAGTGTTCACATTTCACTGAAGCCATAATGTAACATAAAATGTATTTTATTGCCTGCCCATAAGGGAATTCAAATATATCTTGAATTTAAGCTATAGTAATTCTGGACTCAGGGTTCATTTATAAAATCCTATAAGTATCAACATTAAAGCTATACTCCAAGGCTAATTATAAAAACTGTATTTCTCTATATACAGGTGGTGCCAAATATGTATACACATTTTAAGTATGACTTTCACTCAAAAGATAATGTTAATCAAATGAATGCTAGAGTTACCATGCAACCAGAAGGACAGTCAAAAAAAATAGTGGAAACATGATTGATGAATGTCATACTAAACATTGCTACCATAATTTAATTAATTCAAAATGTAATATGCAGATAACATCTCTTTAAATGTGTGTACATTTTTTGGTACCCCCTGTATTTGATTAAATACTATTTTCTAGCAAGCATTCCAAAAAGTTGCTTCTAGGAGCAGTATGAATAGAAAAGACTAGAGAAAGAAGTACAATATTTCAAGAAGAAACTCTAAGATAAATGCAGAATGCTGAATATTCTATCAGACAACAAGGGATCTGTGTCCTGAATATGTCAATGTCATGAACAAATAAACAACCACCACCACAATCAGAAATCAAGGTGAGAAAGACAGTATGACCAGTCTAGACTGAAAGGAATATAACATAAAAATATAGTGCATAAACAGTGACTAGATCTTCTGAAAAAGTTACAATTAAGAAGTTATAAACATGAACTTAATACCATATGGCATTAAGGAATCCTTGTTCATCTGTGAAGTATAACAATAGATTTATATGCCTTTGCATAATGAGGTATTTAGAAGTGAAGTGTCATGACGTCTGTCATTTACACAAAAATGTTTAGGAAAAGAAACAATAAGAATTAAATACAGCTTACGGGGTATATGATATTTATTACTGTACCTCCTGTATATTTCTATATATTTGAAAACTGTTATAATGCAAAGTTTAAAAATCACATGGACCCAGAAAAACTCAGTGAAAGTCATTTTTTTCTTTAAAAAATATTTATTATATTTATATATGCATTTCTGAGTTTTTTAAAAATCACACAATCATAGTATTTGCAAATCATAGGACACTTAGAACGTTTCATATGTGTAGAAATCAAGGATCACAGAGTTGAATTGAGTTGCCTAAAGTGACATTGCAAGTTATTTTCAGGAACAATAGTCATTTGAATATATGTCTTATTCTCCTGATGACCAATATTTTCTTGAAAATGAGATTCATACCTAATTAATCTCTGTCATCTTCTCAATTCCCAGCACGTATTCATTAGATTTAAAGTACATCAACAGCTTGCTTATAGAATAATTTTATCTGTTTTCAAACCATTTTATATAGAAAGAATCTGGGTTTCATCAGGGTAGAAAAACAAATGCAATCAAATAGCCCTCAAAGCAAACATTTATAGTTGGCCAAAAATTTTTTTTTGTAATTTGTAGCCGAAAACAGAACAGTGAGCAGCAGCTGCACAAAGTAGTAAAGAGTTAACCACATGATTCATGCTGCTTTTTTTTTTTGTCATTGTTAAATTCATGTACATGTTGTTACCTTTTCTATCTACTCTTTAACTTAAAAACGCCAACATTCAAGTCCAACACTTGCCAGCAAACAAAGATGCTAAATTTCAAAAGTGTGATTCTTTAGAAGGAAGGTCAACATTCTCATCAATTAATCCTCATTTTTCATAATAAAAAATGTGGGCCAGCTGCTGAATCAGGTACTTGGACAAACATTGCTGCCTATTTTGTAAAATCAGCTGTAGCACATTTGTGCATGGAAAGAATAGCTGATTTTGCAAGATGTTGAAATATACAAGCTGCATGTGGTTCAGTGTATTTCCCACTGTATTGTTATTTTCAAGCAAGACAACACATTAGGCATGTGTCTCATCCTTCCTTGACTAATGTTTTCTTTATGCAGATTATTGCCCTAAACATATAGCATTTGACTTCTTTCTATAATGGAAAAAAAAAAGATGTGTTATACACTATTAAAATTTTTAGCGACAAGAAAATAATCTTTGTATTAGGAATTATATTTTTTATTTTACAAGACAGATATGACTGCTATAAATAAAATGCTTTCTGTCTATTGATTTCTATATAGGTCGCACTGTAAAAAGGAAACACTGCAAAATATCAATTTGCTGCTTTTTACATACCATGTATAATGTCTTTATTGTATATTAGAAAATTTGTTTTTAATGTTTTCTAAAAAGTCTTATATCCTAAAGGGTGGAAGAAGAAACACATCATCAGACTCCCTTTTATTAAAAGTGGTATGGAAACCTGGGCTTGGTGGCTCAGCCTGTAATCTCAGCCTTTGGGAGGCTGAGGTGAGTGGATTGCCTGAGCCCGCGGGTTCGAGACCCGCCTGGGCAGTGAGACCTCATCTCTACAATAAATCAAAAAATCAGCCAGGCGTGGCAGCACATGCCTGTAATTCCGGCTACTCGGAAGGCTGAGGCGGAAGGATTGCTGGAGCCCAACAGGCGAGGCTGTGGTGGCCGGGAGCGTCCACTGCACTCCAGTCTGGGCGACCGAGTGAGACTCCAACTCAAAGAAAAAAAAAAAGTGGTATGGTAATTTTTTTTACATTAGTCATTACAATTTCTCCTTTTAAATTTTTTTCTCTTCTCTAAAGTAGAAATCAGAGTCCTGTATTTAATATTTAGATATCCTAAATTCATCTATCGACATATACTTAATGTTTATTTTTTCAACAAACATAGGGTTATTAAGAATGGCTTAATTCCTTAGAAAAATGGAGGTAATGAATGTGGAATTTTTGGACATTTTGATATCACATAGCAGAATCATCTTATATAGTGATATAAAAATATGACTATTTAAAAATTAAATTGAAATATAATATCCTCAAAAAAGAATGTTGGAATAACTGGATGAAGAGAAAGAATTAATAAATGAATGTAATGCATAAGTTTCAATACACAGAGAAAAAAGCACAGTTTTCATAAAAAGAAATATTAATGTACAGAACAAAAGTTCAAAAAGATGATTGCTGCAGGACAAAACATTGAAGCATTTTCCATAAACAGTAAAACAAAGGAACAATAATTTTTATCCAGTCTTTAACTATCTTAAGCAATGGAGGAAAGGCTTAAAGTAATCAATGACCCTTGTACTATTTTCTGTATTAATAATTGATAGAAAATAATTAATAAGATAGTAATAAGAATAAACATCATCAGAACCATCTAGCCACCAGTAAGTATAACCCTTTACACATTTTGGTTGGTAGTTTATTTATAGTATTTTGATGCTTAGAAATGTTGAAATTGTCCAAAGTACTAGACTTATATGATGAGAATAATATACATTGGGGAACCCATGATATAAAAGAAACTGAAACATTAAATAAAAATGATAAGCTTAAGGAAATAAGCACACATGAATATACTTTATAACAGTAATAAATTCTAATAATATAGATGTGTTTCTCATCTTGCCTTTTCCCATGTGTTGTCTGTCAAGCTACCTTTATGTGACATTTTGAACTTTTATTCATGTCTTTGGGTGATGTCAATGGAAATAGAGCTACGTGACTAAGATGAACACATTTTTAAAACAAATGAATACCTTTCACTTTTAATTATTTTCTACTGAAATTTGGAACATCTTCAACTATCCAAACAACGCAACAACGACTTTGCCTGCTACAAGAGCATGTGTTCAGTGCAAAAGGATGCACTGAACATATAAACCTTACTCTTCAAATAAGTCAGATTAAGTCTCATTTTCCTTGATGTCTTTCCTAACATCCCAGGAAAACTTGATTTCTTCTTCTCTTGAATTCCTCCTTTTCTTCTCTTAATGTAACCAAATACTTAAATACTTTGTTTTTTGACCTTTCAAAAATGTCATCACTAGAAGAACACTGAGACATCGTTCAAGTCCAGCTTCTTTATTCTTCCAATAATTAAACTGAGCCCAAGAGAGTGTATGTTACTTACAGAGTTAGTAGTAGAGCTGAGACTAGCAACCTTTAGATTTTGACTCCTTAAAAAAAAATGTTTATAATACCACACAGGCTCTCCTGTGTTGATAGTAAATATTTTCTATATATGATTTTTCTCTTCTGACTAGGTGGTCTGTTACTTGAGGGCAGGAATCATGTTTTATAATTCTATTGCATCATTTACAGTGCCTAAGATAGTATAGTGGCTATACTAGCCATAACTGAAGTAAGTTGAGTGAATCAAAGTATGTTCTTATTGCAAGATAAGTAAACTGTGTTTCAGTATACTAATGTCAAGGGAAATATTATTCTCCCATGAGTCATGCCCTGAAGCTTCTAAACTGTCTTTTTCTCCGTTATTCTAGAGTATTAGTAGAAGCCTCTAATTTTTATATGAACACTTATTTAACATCATTCAATATTAGACAGTCTTATCTATAAAAACATAAGTATTATAAAATATTGGGAAGCAGAATTTTGATATTGTCTTGGAAATCAATGTTGAGGGCTACAAAATATTAAGAGTCCTTTAAACAAGACAATGTAGTTAACTTTCAAAAGGGCAGTTCTTGGATTCCATTGTTTCCTGGAACAATTACAGCTTTAATCAACTAACCATGACACTGGTGCTGTTCTTTTTTGTTTCAGACTCTTACAGTTTGTTGCTTATTATGCATTTCCATTTGTTCCTTTCATGATACTTGTACATTTTAAAATCATTTGAAAAACCCATTGTCTCAGTTTATGTTCCCAAGTCTCAAAATAAAACAAAGGGAATTATCAAACCTGAATACCAGTCTCAAGGCTTTGTTCCTTTTGTGGCATTATATCTTGTTTAAAATGACCACAGAAGTATACTTTAGGAGGATCTTTCTCCTGTTAATCAATGTAGAGTTCTGGTGACGTGACTTTATGATTGTAAATGATGAATTTTAACTCCTCCAGACTCTATCACAAACATTTCGATACCCCTACAATAAGATGTATTTTTACTTCTGAAAAAATTGTGAATGCAATTATTAGTTTACCATATTTAAAAAAACCCCAAATCAGAAAACAACCCACCCCATAACTGTCCTGTTGTTTGCCATACTGTTTAGAAACTGCTAGGGCCTTTCGGCTTTCTGCCTTTGATTCCTTGTAATGAAAACAGGCAAGAAATTAGAAGATTCAGAGGATTGACTTTTGTCCTTGTATTTGCAAGAAGGAACTGAACTTTTAGCATCAAAAGCTGACAGTTTTAAAAGCTGACAATATGGATCCCAGTTCATCACAAATAAAGTGACCAATCTAAAGTCCAGAGGGAGGTTACCCTGAACCTCGTGACTGATCTTGCTCAGATTGGGAAAAATCTTGGGCTGCTCTAAGCATAATGTTGAACATGCATAAGCCTAACTTTCTATGTTAGGACTCACACAATTACTTTATAGCTGTGTTCTGCATTGTCTTCTAACCTAAAGAGGAACTAGATCAATTATCGTGTTTTTGTTTAGGAGACAAACCTAATTGTTTGGAGAATAGACTAAAAAGTCATTTTTGAGGGTTTTTTTTTTTTAGCTGGCAGTTTGTACTGCAGCATTGTTTTCTAGTGACTAGAAAAGTGCCCTCAAGTAATTATTTAAAAGACTATGGGCAATGTATTACATACATTTTAAGGCGGAAGTCTGTGTTCTTTTGTCCTTCAGCAAATCTTGAGGAGGCTAACTACAAAGGAGAAGATGTGTTTTGTAGTGCTTAGTGTAGATTTAAGCATATGGTCAAAGACAGACAGAGAGAGAGAGAGAGAGAGAGAGAGAGAGAGAGAGAGAGAGAGAGAGAGAGAGAGAGAGAGAGTGTGTGTGTGTGTGTGTGTGTGTGTGTAGCATTCCCAGGTCTTCTTTATAGATAAATGTGCAGGGCTGGCTGGAGACAGGTGCAAGTGTTGTGCTAGCATCTGGCCTCCTGCTCTAGCTCCAATCACATAGGTAGCTTCACTTCAGCAAATTAGTAAAGGCTCACAGGTCTGATGCGAAAAGAAGCCAGGCAAATCTAAAGGAAACTAGGAAAAAAAGAAAAAAGCTCACTGAAACGTTAGTCAGTAAAATGAGTGAGAGCAGCAAGAGAACCCAGCCCCCCCTTCTGCTCTCCAGCCGTTCTCTTCCTTTGCCTGTCCAAGTTAAAGCCCACCCCTCTTCATTTCTGTGATGTACCCTGTCTCCCTGACTTCTCAGGTTGCTTCCGCCTATGCCTAAAAAGGCAGTATCGTATGCGTTCTCAGGTGTTTGGGGTACAGGCGGACATTCTTTTCAATGTCGGTTCAAATGTTAGTGCTAATGACCTTCTAACTGTCCTGACTTTTCACTGGCTAAGTACTCAAAGCATGTCAACAAACTGTCAAATGCAATTTGAGATATTGTGGTAGACTTGTGTGCCCTGCATCTTTGGATTTTGTATAACAAGATTTAGGACTGCTGTACAAAAAGACAGGTTATGGGAGGCAATTTTGGCATAGAAAAAACAACTGTTCTGAATTGATTTGTAAATAAAAATATGCAGAAAAGCAAGGGTGTAGGAGACATTTTCTAGTAGTCAGTTTCCAGAAAGTCCATAGGCTAACATACGTAGATAATCCTTCAGGTTCACTTAAACCTCTGGGACAGGAAGCCAGACAGTGGCTGGCAGAGCCATGGTTGTGGCCATGGAGGATGTACAAGGAGAATTAATGGGCATTTATTTTTCTTTTCTGGTGTTGTTTCTTTTAGAATCAACACTGGGCAGCTTTGATGGTTTGAAGGAACTAAGGAGAAAGTAGAAAATGAAAGAAAGAATTGCAGGATCAGTAGGTATTATAGCTGTAAATGAAATTTTTAATAGGAAGGAACAACGACATTGTTTCTCTAGTGACACGTACTGACTGAACACTTCTTTCTTGAAGGACAGGTGAGATAACCCATCGCAACGGAAGTCCACACGGGTGTGAAATCGAGCAACCCACATACCAGTGCTCAACTGAGGTATCTGCCTCTCCTATAAGTGGCTATTCATCTTGATGGGGCCACTTTGGGTATCAGCTGTTTAATGGTGGTTGAATAGATGATTTGTAAGGGATTTTCAGCTCTGGTATAACCAAAGTGTATGAGTTTGGAAGTCAGTGGAATGGTTTAGATTGCTTCAGCCATTTAGAAGAAATTCAGTGAAATACAGGAATAGAAGGTAGAATTTCATACTCACTTAAAAATATTTTTATATAGAGTCCTATATCGTCTAAATCATTTCCAAAGAATTCTATATTTTAAGAAGGTAAGTGAAATAATTATTCTATTAACTACATCCTTATGGTGGATGTATTGAACACATTTCATTTTAAATAGAAAAAAACTTCCTGAGTTGACTCAGCTACCATCTTGGGCAGTTATTTAAGCTCTCAGACTTCTGTTTACTCATCTATAAAATATCAACAAGGCTTTTATAACAACTTTCTGAAGATTATGTAAAATGGTGTCTGTATAGTGTTAGCAGAGTGACAAGAGTATTTGTTCTCACTAGTCATAAGTATCTTAATACTATATGTGGAATTTTAAAAACAGTTAAAATTGTAAGATCATGCTACACTTGGTCATCTGGAACATATTTTTAATATTTTTTTTCAGTTGGAGTCTCACTCTTGTCCAGGCTAGAGTGCAGTGACATACTCATGGCCACCGCAGCCTCGACCTGCTGGGTTTAGGTGATCCTTCCACCTCAGCCTTCCAAGTAGCTGGAACTACAAATGCACGCCATCACACCCGACTAGTTTTTGTGACTTACTGTAGTGACAAGTTCTCACCAAGTTGCCCAGACTGGTCTTGAACCCCCAGGCTCAGGCAATCCTCTTGCCTCTGCCCCCCAAAGTGCTGGGATTACAGACTGAGCCACTGCACTCGGCCGGAACATATTTTTACATTATCAACATCTCACTTATCATTGATTGTAAGATGCACCATTAATTTATGTATCACTGGGAAAGAAAAAATAACTGCTGCTTAAACTGTGACACAATACTCAGATGCCATCATTTGTAAGATGAATCCAAATTTCAAAAGGCTAGAATTTGAGAAGCATGCATCTTAAAATAAATGTATCTTAAAATACAGTAATTCTAGAACCCTCATTTAAAAATCTATGTTGGATATATTTTAATGCATAGTTGACATGAGTTCTTATTAAAATTCTATGTGGAAGTATCTTCTGCTTATGACATAATGTCTGAAATATTTACAAAGATTAATTTATTGTAATTTTCATATCAATGATTCATTTCCACTATGATGTTTATCAAATAACAGATTTGTTCTTTTCACTCTCCCAAATAGAAGTAAATACTTTACAGCAAGGACCTTATCCCATATTGCCATTTAGTATATCTGTACCAATACTTTATTTATTGTAGACATTCAATACATATTTTAAGTGGTGTAGTAATACATGTGAAGACAGTAAAATTCTAGTTCTTTAACGGTTTTAAAATTATTTCATGGTGGTGTGTATTTTGTTGTTTTTGTCTGTCTGTCTGAATTCATTCATTAAACATTGTAGACAACTAATATCTCTTCTTAAACTTGAGTTTGGTGGTAGATACTGGACCCTGTTCATTTACATTATGTAAATGCAGCACTTAGATATTAAGTTACTACAGAAACACTATAGTTACTACTTAGTTATTATAGTTATTATAGAAACACTATTTTATGGATGAACAAATGATGTTGACTTTAGGATGCCTCTGTGACTATTGAGAGCCAGATGTAATACCAAGCATTGCCTAAATATACTACTGAAATAATACCTGATGCCTAATTTCTTATTCTAGTCTGCACTGCACCTAGGGAGCAGTGGCTTTTTCTTCAATGTATTTTGTACAGCCCTGTTAATGCTTGCTGAATATTCAGGGGCCAGTAAATAGACTTTAGTAACAATAGTTATCATAATTGTACAGTTTGCTCAATGGAAGAAATATATTCTTGAAATGCCAAATTACTAATTTTGTTTGAAAGTTACCCATATTGCCTTACCCATGTGTCCAAATACTTGAAGTAAAAATCTGAGATTAAGATCTAATAATAAGTCAGAAATAAGTGACAGTAATTTAGAGATAAAATGTTTGGTATTTGGAGTTACAAATCCTGAGTTTGATTTTTGTCACCTTCTCACTCTGTAACATGGACCAAGACATTCAACTTGTAGTGTGACTCAAGTGAGATGCATGCAAATGTGTTAGGTAAGTTGTAAGGTAACAATGCAGCTGTAGATTTGAATTATAATTAGCAGCAAACTGCTCATTTTTCTCTTAGGCAAGAATAAAAATTATTATTTGAACATGGTTACAAAATGTAAAGTCACCTCTAATTTTGGTACAAACATGACTTCTTCCACTATGGTGAAGCTCCCAGTACAAACAGATTATTATGTCATTGAATCTTCATATATAAATACAATTATGTTATGCACTTTAATGATTTCAAAGGAATAAAGTGTTTCTAAGATGATCTTCTCAACGTAACATGATGCATGATAGTTTTGAAACTCTTGAAAAGGAAAAAAAATTGCCCGAGGAAGTGAAACAGAGTCAGTTTTCATATTGGCATGCTATTTCATGACCATCAGGTAAAAACTTTTCAGGTTTAGTGCTTTATAATTCTCCCAGTTGAAGCTTTAGAACTTCAAAGCACTGTAGAACATTTCAAATTTCTCTTCTGCCCATGAGAAAACCCTTTGCATTGAAAGTTGCTTTCAACTGGATTCCTACATTTAGTATTACACAACAGTGACATATTTTTATGGAGATTAAAATTACACACCAAGAATGTAAAGTTGCCCAAGCAAAACCATTTCTACTACTTAAAATGTTTCCACTACACACTATGAAGAGCTATGAACTTCTCTTGTCCGTAAATAATGCTTACTATAATAAATGTAAAAACCATTTATAAATTCCATATTTGTCTACAAAACACCCATCTTCTAACCACCTGCAATTTACAAAGAGGATTTACTTAAGGATAATTATGCTTCCTTTAACTAGTAAACAATAAATCTACCACTGATTGCAAAGACAGACGATCAGGGCATATTATGAAGAAAATGACATGAAAATCAATATGTAATTCCCGGGAAAAGGGCATACTATACTTTTAATTTGAAATCTACCAGTGGTAAGTCATGAATATAAAACTTGCCTCTGTCAAAATAATTTGTTTGCTATAAAACTAGAAATCATCCTTGGTTATCTAATACTTCAAGAAACAGTGTATTAGTCCCTCTCAGAATCTGTGTGAAGCTGGCCCCCTTTGGCAACTAAAAGAGCTCTTTGAACCATAGAACAGATGTAATGAAAATTGGTTCCATTAAATGCAGCTGGCAAATTACAAACTGAGAAATTAATGCACCATACCATGACTCTAGGGGCTAAAATGAATCAAGGTGTGGTTGCCAGATGCTCGTGTTTCCTCACCGCCTCCTCCAATAAAAACATTTCTGTTTATAGATTTGTTTAATAGAACATAAATGATTGGTTTAGGCAATACAAATTATGAGATCATGATGCGGATTAATCAACTAAAACAATAATTGTGTTGTACTCATGTAATAAAATTTTCAAAAGAGTCAAACCTGAATCATGTAATTCTTTCATCCTCCTTTGGGTTTGGGAAATACACCGGACTTGCAGAAATACTATCCTATGATATGCTGCCTCTGAATTCCAATGGGAAGGGAAAGTTGATTTGATACAATCCATAAACAGCATGCTCCTTTGTTGATTTCAATTCAATTTATTCCAACGAGATGTGCTACTGATGGTTCTACTAGCAGAACCTGACAAAAGTCCATTGAGCATCTGTTTTTGAGGTGCTCTTCAATGGTTCTGAGTAGTCCTCTTGAGTCATTAGCTAAACATTGTTTCAAAGAACTACACTTGCAAGAACCCCCCTGTGAAGACTTGAGGGGAGGGAACTGAAAGTGTTTTCCCAGGTAATTCAGGCAACCCCTGGGATATTTCTCTCTTCCTCTCTTCTTAAAATAAATAAATGATGCCAGGGGCATTTTTTAAAAAAGACTTTGGGCTGCAGGTAGACAAGCAAAACATTCTAAAACTAAGATGACTCAACTTTAGCTTATTTGAAAATACCCAGGTTTTTAAAGTGTTATTTAACATATGAATTAGTCGATTATTTTCAAAGAAAACTGAAGTTAGTCATTTAAAAACATATATTTGTATAATACCTAACTCAGTCCTGTGGCAGAGGGTAGAGGAAGTGACCGGGAAGGATTCAAAGGGGGATGGAATTTTGGGCAAATTTCGGTTTTTTAAGCAGAGCAGTGAGTATGGGGTGTCATCGCCCTTTATTTTTTTTTATGCCCCAAATGCTGCGTAATTATATTAAAATTTTTTTTTAAATTTAGTGGATTTATAGTAAAACATTTTATGGATGAAGAGCTTTCTGGGAGACAGTTAATTATTAGTATCCTAATGTGTTCTCTCATTGAAGTAGCTTTGAGTTTTCTGGAATTCAAACAAAAAACGAGAATTGATGGATTATATGGATAAATGCATGTTCTGTTTCTCTTTGACTAAAATGTGTGGCTACATACATACTTAGCTTGTGTGTTTTATTTACATATATTGAGACATCAATTTTATTCATAACTTCAAGATAAAAACCTATTTCTTAAATATTTTATACACAAAGGTAGACCAGAGTAGAACAGGACACCCATTTTGATTTAGGAATTTAAACAACAAATAATGAAATAATTGCAATGACAATGTATTCATGTTTTCTTAAACTAAAATATACACAAATTATTTTTGATTGCATTAACAAGTCCTTCTCCTGTTCTTTTAAAACAACAGTTAGGCAAAAAATAAATGACTACCTTTAATTCATATGTACAATGAAAAGAGTTATAGTAAAATTAATTATCACATACATTTTAGGCACATGCAATATGCAGTACACATTCTATAGTCACCAATTACAGTATGTAGGTTGGGGTGGCCTATTTACTTTTCTGTCCAATAAAGCACTGTTCTAATTAGAGCACTGCATCATACAGAATTACACTACTTCCAGATAAAGAACTTTTTTGTAAAGTGCACAGATATTGCAATATGCATGTTCTATGCTTTATAGCTATTATAAGCATGCAGCAATGACAATTTTCCATTGTTTTATAGTAGCATTATTTCCACATCCAGAGACATAGAAGCTAAATGCTTAGCATTGCCCACATACTCCATATGCTTTGCAACACCTATATTTCATCATTAACAATTTCTCCTTTGAATCAAATGAAATTGTTTTCGGTGTACAGATATGTTATTTCCATGCTTCTGCGAAAGGTCAAGTTTTTAGATGAATAAAACAAGTTGATCATATATTGAATGCTCTGAAAGTGTAAGTAAAAGTCTATGCATACCTAAGCATTCTTTCTCCCTTATAGGTATTCATTTGAGAATTTTTTAGAAGAGATTTTGATGTGTGTGGTAATTAATTGAAATAAATGAAAAATCTGCCTTATATCCAGACTCAATTTGCTTCAACAGCTGCTGATCCTCAAGCTCAGAATGTCAGCCAATTAGTGGAGAAGTTTTACATGGCTGCTGCCCTAACCAGGCTTCCTGTCTGACAGCTCCATTTTCAGTTTTAACCAGGGAGAAAAACCTTTAATTTTATTTTTAAAAAATTTTGCATAGAAGTGAAATCAGCAGACAAAAGATATCGAGTTTTTCAAAATGATTGCTAACCCAAAACAATACCTTACGGCACAACACATGATCAAAAATAAGAAAATATTATGTGGTTTTTGAATTGTACCTAATCCTTGAATAATTGTAACATAATAAATTATTTTTTTCAGGGACATAGTATAGAGGTTTTTATTCCTCCATTTAAATATACAGATTAAGAAATGGAAGATGGGAAAATGTAAAATTTGAATCTGCACATTCTGAAGTACTTACCAGTTTCCTCCAATCCCTTCCAAAATTTTCCTAAAAGTAAAGATGGAATCTCTCTTTTGGATTATATACAATTCTAAATTAAACACAATTTTTCATAGCTTACATTATTCTACTTTAATTTAGATTTTCATTTCTTAAAATCAGATGTAAAAGACCTGACATATTACATCTTTTTTGCAAACCAATATACTAAATTTTTATTTTAAACTAATGCCTGTTAATTGGCAAATGGCACAAGTCAATATTACAGAAAAAGACTATACGATAGCTTAGGCTTAGTAAGAACATTGCTAGTTTGCTACCCTTTTGTTGCACAGGAATAAGTCATTTTTGAAAACCAAAATAATCAACAAAAGGCTAAATCCTGACCCTACTGTCACTTTCAAAATGCAATATGCTTATAACTAATATACTGAGACTAGCCCATTTGTGAATAGTCAGTCTATGTGCAGAATAAGAGGTGAGATTTAGTCATATGGAGAGAGCAAGTATGATTCAGAGCACAATGAAGTTAATTGGAAATAGAATACATAACATTTATTGGACTTTAAAACAGTGAATTCCAAAATAATTAAGTTAATAAAAGAGTCTCACTCTTTCCTGAACTAAATTAAATGGCTCTAAAATTAATTTCATTGGTTTTTTAATTCACTGTTAACTCAATATAATGAGCTTTTAAAATTAACTTCTGTGTTTTTGAACTCTCTGCAGAAGTTCGTAAGTGAACTTTTTTTTAAAAAATCATGAGTTAGACTAAACTTTTTGCAGATTTTGGAAGTAGTCATTTGATACATAGATAACAAAGGCATATGTAAAATCTAGGACATTTTTCTCAGGTTATTCAGCCTAGGATTTGAAAGAACCCATTTACCCACATAGTCGCTCAGTATCCCTGGGGGAAATGCTTCTAGAACTCCTTTCTCCTATATCAAAACCTTTATTTTGTATAAGTCCCTTCCTGTATGCGTGTCTACACATGTCTTCCTGTATACTCTAGATCACGTCTAGGTTATTTATCATACCTAATACAATGTAAGTGCTCCATAAATAGTTGTCATACTGTATTAATTTTTATTGTTGTATTGTTATTTTTATTGTTTTGGGGGAATATTTTGATCTGTAGTTGGTTGACTCTACTGAGGAGGAACTTGCAGATACATCTCACTGACTATATTATACCTGCTATATGGAAATGAGAAATGCTTCCTTCTCCAAAAAAGAGGCGAAGTATAACAAAAGTGAAATCATTGATTTCAAGTAATTATTTAAGAGATAAACGTGTAAAAAATGAAATTGAACTTTGCAATTCTGATGAATGGCATTCCAAAAATGACCTAAGATAGAAGGTGACAAAATAATTTGAATACTATGTTTCTAAAATTCTACTCATTCAGTGGGCTGAATTATAATTCTAACATAATAATATAATCATATTTCTAGCATGTTAGAAATATGATTATATTATTATATTATTTCTATATATCCATGATGGCAAGTAAGAATATTATAATCTCCAATTCATTTTGATGTGTGTATTAAAATAAAGGCATAGACAGGAACAGTGGCTCGTGCTTATAATTCAGCTACTCAGGAGGCTAAGCCGAGAGGATCACGTGAGACCAGGAGCTCAAGACCAGCCTGAGTAATGTGGTGACATCTTGTCTCTAAAACAAATAAGTAAAATAACATTTTTAAAAAGGAATTTTGCCTTTATTTTATTGGTATGTTTGGATAACAAAATTATGAAGTCATATTTACCTTTTAACTATTTAAATTTTAATATCTAAGTTATGAGTATATATTTGTAACCTATTAGTACAATAAAATACTTCTCATATTTGCATTTTACTTTCCCTTCTTACTGCTATCAGTTTGCCCTAGACTGTCATCAGCCCATGCTTGAGTAGTCATACCCCAGTTTATCTTTCTGTCTCAGCTCCCTTTCTCCTTGGAACTTTAGCATGTGCTGGTCTATCTATCTGGAACATTCTCCCACCAACCATTCTATCCATATTGCCTGCCTTTCCACCTAATTCCAACTTTCTGGTTTCAAAGTAAAGCACTAACTCCTGGAAGCCTTCTCCGAACTTTTCTCCCAGACTAGGCTAGGTGCCACTCCAAAATACAGAGCTTATTGCATCTGATCTCACCACTGCTGGGCTCTGGGACTTTACGATAGTGGAAGTGGGCAAATGCTTGTTCATATCTGAATTTTCAGTGCTTAGCAGGATGTTTGGAATGCAATTTGTACTCAACAAATAATTGCTGAATGAACAAATCCTTAACCACCGTCAGACTGTTGTTTCTTAAGCATTGCTGTCATTTTGTGAAAGAAACTTCCCTCTTTGGTTGCTTCATAAAGTCAAAATTCATTTGTTTCACTTGAAATGTAATCTGGCTTATTTCCTCAGTTCTCACACTCTTTTCAAAAGCGTTTCTTATGTTTCTACTCCTTCCTAGGATACTTTCCTCTCAACTCAGCTCATTTCCTCTGATTCTGACATCTCTAATTTTATCTCAATTAACATTGATATTTTCATTGTTCTAAATATATTTGCAATCCAGTGTAGCTCTTGATTATTGTATTAATTTTGTTCCCTAACTAGACTGGAATTCTTTGGAGGCAGCTACTGTTTGATAGCCCTGATAGGATTATAGGATCATAATCCAGGAAACAGGATTAGAAGTTCCTAATGGGTTGAACTAAAGATATCACCTCATTCAGAATCCTACATTTAAAATAAACAAATAAGTACCTGAGGCTAAGAAAGTGATTAAATCACATGTCAAGTCAGATTCCCAGGATAGGGCTAAGACGTCACTCATAGCTCTTGTTTTACAGTAGAGTTTGCCTTCCTATTGACTGACTAATAGGTAGACCTGTACCAATTATCCATTTAATTATTCCTTTAACATCTTTAATTGAAAATCCCATCTATTGCAAATACCTCTCTCCCATTCGGTAATCTTAGGTGACCCACTATCTATGATATTTAACGTGACAGGAAAAAGAATTAAAAATGTGTTTTGGGACCTGGAGCATTTTTCTTCATCCATTTCTAGTAGAAAATAGGCCTTTGAAGATGGCCTGTTCCGACAAATAGCTACATTAGAGGTTATTTGGAATGATTAGACACAAAGGTCATTCAGTTGGGGCACAAGACTCTGAGGAAGACCAGGTAGGAAGCTGCAAAGGGTTGTGAAGTCACCTGTGATGTGGTACCCATGGGTATCTTTAACTGAACACCATCTCTGATACTCAGCTGGACCCCCTCACTGATAAAAAGTGCTACTACTATTCTCACGGTCACTGCGCAGGGGACCCATGATCTCTACTGCCATCACTATACTAAGAATTATTCTAGAAGTAAGAGGCGCTGTTCAAGTGGTTTAAGGGGATAAAAGAGATTGGCCTCCAATATGTCACTGTAAATGTCCTTTTCTGTAGTTTAGATAAGACTAAAAGAAGAATGAAATAAGCCCTTTAACCTCCATTCCAAACTGCCTAGGTGGTTCTTACTAGGACTCCATATCTTGGCTATTTATTTTTAAAAAATCATTGTTGTATTATATCTTCGGATTTGTTTTTCCACCCCCAAATAATCTGACTTGTGGTATACCTGAGTATATGTACGCATTGAACATTTTAACCTCTGGCAGTGCTTATGTATTACTTAACATTTTCTCCAAATTATTGTATTCACCAAGAAAATTACAGAAAATCAATCACATAGGCATTTGAACAAAATAGCTTACTTTCCGTTATTGCTTAAATTTTCTTGTTCTTTCACACTAACTAATCTGTCATACTGGTAAATTTATCTTCACTTTACATTTTAAAAATCCTGGTCTCAAAGTTCTATATCTTCTAAATCATTATTTTTTTAACACTTAAAAGCAGTCTCTGTACGAGTACTTCCGACTGAAATATTTCTTCCTCATTCACACTAAACTTTCTCTAGGAGTCTTTCCTAATGACCTAGAGATGAGAACAAGTTTTCTCTTCATCTGAAGCCTAAACAAAGACAGTTACCAATAAAATTCACATTATATAAAAATGTCTTAAAACTGAAAAATAGACAACCATCTGCCTTGCTGTTTGTGGTAGAATATCTCAGAAAGATTGGCAGTCACATAACTTGCACGTATTTCGTGAGAACATGTAGCACATCATTAATATTTGCTCAGACACAAACCTCAAAACTGCAAAATCTTCATTTTAATGTCACACAAAAATAAGATATTTGCCACTGCACAGATAAGGTAGAGCACAGGGATAGTCTTCTTTAATAATATGCACCTGCAAGATATTAGATCAGGTAATTAATATTGTCTTCGAGGTTAGCCAAATTGGTGGTCATTGGAGAGGTAATTAAAAAGGTAATCTAACATTTCTAAATTCAACATAAAGCTACAGTCAGAAACATAGGACTTAACTGTTGGAAAAGGAAGTGCATTTCTTGTGTTATTTTTCATGAGTGGTTTTAAATCGTTAATGTTTTAAAAATTAATTACATTAATTATAGCAATAGGACCTTCATTTCCTTAGTGTGGGGTTGAATTATGCTGTCAACATTGAAAATAACCTTTAGAGAAGTAATTCAGGTTTCTTAGCCCCCAGACTCGAACATTAAAACACTACATTTACTATATTAAATTAACCTGGTTTGGGCAAAATAAGATGTGCATATTTAACAACAGAAAAATGTAGTGTGGGCATAATTAATTTTTATATTTTCTTGCTTAGAGTTTTTCAAGTCAATGTAGTATGTTTCTATGTAAATGTTTATATCTTCTTATGGTTGTACTTTAGCATGTTTAAGTTTTCTGAGTGAATATATTTGTTGAATTCTTAGTGAAATGTTCTCAAATTTTTAATTTTTGAGGTTATAAGCATTTCTAGATAGCATATTTTTTGAAAAATCAAATTTTTATCTAAAAATCTTGTTTTGCCGGGCTCGGTGGCTCAGCCTGTCATCCCGCGCTTTGGGAGGCTGAGGTGAGTCTATTGCCTGAGCCCGTGGGTTCGAGACCCGTCTGGGCAACTTGGCGAGACCTCATCTCTACAATAAATCAAAAAAATTAGCCGGGCGTGGTAGTGCGTGCCTGTAGTTCCAGCTACTTGGAAGGCTGAGGCGAAGGATTGCCAGAGCCCAGCAGGTCGAGGCTGTGGTGGCCAAGAGCGGCCACTGCACTCCAGTCTGGGCAATGGAGTGAGACTCCAACTCAAAAAAATAAAAATAAAATAAAATAAAAATCTTGTTTTATGATGGCAGTTTTTATAGGTGATATCATTTGTTCAGGGACGCTTCTCGTTATTTGATCTTTGCTTTTTCATTTTGTTTTGTTTTAAGAGTAAAACAAGAGATCAAGAAGGTATATGATTATAATAGCAAGAAAATAAAACATCACAATGAGCAAAAGTTATGAAGGCAAATTCAACCCAGATATTTGATCCAAACATGAAAAATGAAAACTTTTTTTTTTCTATTGTTGGGAAATCCAGTAATGAACAGGAACCTCTCAAAGTAGTGTAAGCTATACTTTCTATTATGTTCCACATTTACTTTGCAAAAATAAAATGAACAACTGCATGTATCATTGGGAATTTAATTAATGTGTTTCAGGAAGTTTCAAGGCACAGAGAGAAGAACCACACATGGTGGGTAGTGGTAGAATTATTGAAGAAGGAGTGCCACCTAAAATTTTTCCGATGTGACTCTTATACATATTTAATGTATGATCTATTATCTCATAATTCCACAGATAATTATACAGAAAAAGTTGACTTGAAAGAAAAATTCTCTTAACATGGAAATTTTAATTGTAAGCTCAATCATAGCAATAAAAAAATGAAAATTAAGACACTTTCTATGCACTTATACTCAAGCTCTATGCTGCATAAAAACGTGAAGAATTCACATGCTTGTGTTGTAAATAAACCAGATTGCTGAATGCTCTGGGCTCAGGCAATGATTCTATGCGTTTAGGTATTAGAAATAAATTGTGGAAAAGGATAAAACATTATTCTTATCTGCTTCTTTAGCACTTTAATGTTTGAGTTTTGAGAATACTATTTAATTATCAGTGAAAAAATATTATTTAGTCATTATTTGAAAAATATGTTGACTCCCAATTGAACAAGTGTATGTTTATTCCATAATACAATATATTCTACCAAGTAAAATGTGGATTTCTTATCATAAGATAAAATATTCATCAATAGTCATTTGAACATCAAATACATTTACTAAGTAATGCTTAATAAGAAAGCCATTATTTATATCTATGCAGATATATTGGTCTGTATGAGATAACTGGATGCATGTACTTCAAGTCTTGCTCAACCAACTACAATTCTTAATACAATGTGATAGGGACAGAGGGGGAACAAAACAAAAGACAGTAAACTATGGGGCAGAAACCTTATCCGTTTTCCTCACTCTCACTCTTAATCTTCTGACTCTAGGACAGCTCCTGACAACTGCAGCTCCTTGGGTTTGAATAAAAGGGAACTCTAGGAGAAGCAAACAGTGGGGACCGCATGGCAGAGTGATTTTGAAGTCCATTGGAAGCAATATTTAATTCATATTAGTTAAGTAGTAGATAGAATAGAATAGAAAATTTAATTGCAGAGTTGCACTCAAAAAAATATTTTGAGTACCTACTGTTTACTAGATATCAAAATGAACAAGTAGAGAAAATTTCTGCCCCAAGGGGATTTTTATGGTTGGTGAAGATGGACAAATATTTAATATGTTGTTGGTACAAATGATGAAAGAAAAATAGAGTAAAAGGGATGAGGTGTCCCCCAAAAGTTTCTGTTTTCATTTGGCTGTTAAAAACATGGTGACCAGAGACAGCCTCACTAACGGGCAGATATTTGAACTGAGATAAGGAGGAAGGGAGGTAGCAAACCAGGAGAACATATAAGGAAAGAGAACTCTAGGCAAAGGTAATAATAATACAAAGACAGAGAGGTTCGTGTGGCCAAACCTGAGTAAGCAAGAGAAGAGAAGATGATGCAGTGGAGACCACATGGCCCAGGGCCTCAGAGGCCGTGGTAGGGACGTGGCTTTTACACTGAATGAGGTGGGAGTTATTATTGTTGGATTGTGTGCAGAAGGGGTGACGTGCTGTCAATTCCAATTTACCAGAGTCTCTGGCTGCTGTTGAAATCAGATTGTAAAGAGCAAGAGTGGAATCAGGGATAGAGTTCAGAGAACTTTGTAATAGCTAAGGTAGAAGACAATTGTGACGGGCTATGATGAGAGTGACAAGTGGTAAGGTTATGGTTTTATGTAGCAAGCAGAGTTGACAGCGTTTGCTGATCAATTGGTTATGCAGACCAAGTCGAGTTGACAAAGATAACTCCGAAGATTTTTGACTTAAAAACAGAAAAAGTAGCTTTTATTTACTGAATACTTCAGAAGAAGTGAGTATGTGGGGCGAAAAATCAGTACATATATTTAATTAGTGTACTGAGAATATAGTCTAAAATAGGTTTCCATTACTGCAGCTAAAAAAGTGAAGATTGATACTAATATGTGGGAATTCTTTTGAATTTCCTTTCTCGGTGACTAAGTTCAGTAGATGACTTACATAGGTCATTCTGGAGCAATTCACTGAGTCAAGGTATGGACTTAAGGAGGCACCTTCTCATGTGTTACTCCACTAAAATTAAATAATAAGTAATAGTGATAAAAATTTAAGTCATAAGTATCTATGACATTAAATTTTAATTAGCTTTATTAATAATGTGCCCACATCTACAGTGGAGGAAAAGCAAGAAAAATATGCTCTCTCTGACATAAAATGATCCCTAATTTGAAGCAAAGTACATGCTGCCATGTACAAGAAGGTCATTAATATTGCAGGTGCTAAAATGAACTGTAACGCAAAGGCCAATCTGGGCCTTCTGGACACTAGGATATGGCCCAGAAGGTGCAAAAATTGGTTCAGAAGGGGAAGGTTACAAAAAAAAAAGGTTGATATTGCAATGGTTTTTGTCCTTCCAAATAGCACAGTGCATAAACAGTTGTACGCTATATGCCTAGTATTAAAATTGAATGGGTGGTAATTAGGAAAATAAAATGTCTAAAAAAGCTCATTGGGGCCAATCATGACAACAGTTTGAGAGATAGTGCTGGTACTAGGTTCAGGTGCAAGGTTTATATAGATGAGTCGTTTTCTTAAGCTATAAATTCAAAGTTGTGTTTTCATCAAAACCAAACTAAACAATAGTTGAGAAGAGAAAAGCCGACAAAATGACAGGAGGCAACTTGAGCCTACTGCCACTGTCATCCTTGTGGCCCAGAGGGCCAAGCTTGTTTACTTGCTTAGTCTAATAGACAGAATCACTAACTATCCTCGGGTGCACAAAGGGAGAGGAAAATCAGTCACTCAGAACCTTCTGGTCTGCAGGGACCATGGGTCAGGTCTAACAGTGACAACCACAGATATTTATCATACTGGTCAGTTTGCTGTACGGTAAAATTATACGACATTCTCGTCCACATGTTTGGAGTCAAATAAAGGCCTTGAGATAAATGGAAAGGTATGAAATCCGTATCAGCAGTTGACATTCAATGATTAACTTTTGGGTAAAGAAGATAGAGGTGAAATGCTGTGATTCTCCCTACTAGCAATACACAGACCTGATTTCTGATAATATTATACAACAGGCAATTTATATTTGGCATCTTCCTGGATTCACTGTTCCTTTGTGGTATTTCCTAGATTACCCTCTTATTTGATCCATATACTTAACATAATACATTTTTTCTGACTGCCCCAGATTGAAGGCTCTTTTTCAGTCTCTCTTAATGCTCCTCTTCTGCCTTTATATCTGATGAAAGCATGCCTTGTGGTATTCTCTCTGCTTCTTTCTTATCCCACCTCAGTTATTTATATTCTCCCTTTGGTCAAACATAAACACTCCCATGACTTAATCTTCTATGTTCAAAAGTTTCCATTTCCAACCCTGACTTCTTTCCTGAGTTCCAGACTAAACACTAGCATTCTGATCTTAACAGGTCCACAATAAAATAGATATCCTCTCTTTCTTTTTCACTCCACCCTTTTCCCTCTCTGTATCCCTTACTCCAATTAATGGTCCAACTAAACTTTTAATCCACAGTCTACCGAAATCTAAGGATAATTTCATATTCTACTGTTGTTGGGTGAATGACAGCCCCCTCAAAAAAATGTTTATATTCTAATCACCAAAACCTGGGAATGCAACCTTACTTAAAGAAAGATTATTTGCAGATGTGATTAATGTAAGACTCTCAAGATGAGATCACCCAGAATTATCTGAATGTGTTCAAAGTCCAGTGACAGGTATTCTTACAGAGGCACACAGAGAAGAGTATAAGACACAGAGGGAGGGAGATGTCCATGTGTAAAAGGGAGGCAGAAATTGGAGTAGTGCAACCACAAGTCAAGGAACCGCTGTGGCCACCAGAAGCTAGAAAAGGAGAAGAAGAACTCTTCTCCTTATCTTTGGGGGAGCATGGCCTTGCTAATACACTTATTTCAGACTTTCGGCCTCCAGAGCTGTGAGAGAATAAATTTCTTGTTTCTTTTTCCTTAAGCCACCAAGTTTTTGGTAATTTGTTATGGCAGTCCTAAAAAAACTAACATCTTCCCACTACTAACAGTCAATGAGCAAATAAACCTAGTTTACAATGTTTATTCACTGCTGAGTTTAGGCTGTTATTCTGAGACAGGCTCTTGTACACAATAGCTCATACCATATTGGAGCAGAGGTAATAAACTTTAAATGAGAAAATAATAATTAAATATAGCTCACTAGCTAATTTATCAAATATGTCACTTAATCAAGTAAAGTACCAACAATCTAGTGAAATTATTTTTTCCTGATTGAATAAAATATGTCTCTACTTTTATTTCAGGCTTCATGAAGATATAGATTGGGAGATTTGTCAGATATCATTTTCTTAAATGGTACTGTAGAAATAAAGCCACAGTTCGGGAACAGTGGCTCAAGCCTGTAATTTAGCACTTTGGGAGGCTGGGGCGAGAACATCGCTTGAGGATAGGAGTTTGAGACCAACCTGGGCAACATAGCAAGATCTCGTCTCTACTAAAGTGTTTATAAAATTAGCCAGGTGCGGTTACATGCACCCATAGTCTCAGCTACTTGAGAGGCTGAGGTGGGAGGATCACTTGAGCCCAGGAGTTTGAGGCTTGCAGTGAGCTATGATCACACCACTGTACTTCAGCCCAGGTGACAGTGCAGACCCTATCTCTTAAAAAAAGAAAACAAAAGTCCTCAAATACAAATCCTTGTTGATGGTTTAAGGACTTTCTAATCAAATAGCTTAGCTGGTTAAGATTCAGCTTCTGAAGTCAAATTGACTAAAATTCGATTTGGGGTGACATTTGCTATATGACCTTGACAAATGTTACTTACCTCTCTGGCTCTTGATTTCCTCACTTACAAAATGGGGGGTATTAATAGTATTTGTTGTATATGGTTGCTGAGAGGATTCACTGAGATAACGTTTGTGAATGGTTTAACAAAGTGCCAGGCACATATTAGGCATTTGATGAATAGCTGTTACGATCATGATCTAACAGTAGTCTCCATAGTTAGATCTAATTTCAAGGTCAATGAGAAGCACTGATGATTATGGAGGATAACCAAAGTCCATGGAGATTACAAGAAACCTTTACTTGTTATTGTCTGGAGTGTTACATCCACGGCTCTGGGCAAAGATTCCAGAAGGAAAGATGACCGAAAGGCTAACAATATCAACCATGTTGTCTTTGTTTTTAGGTAGTGTTGATACTGTTAGGTTAGATGAATCTTTCAAATAACCTGTAGGTTCTAATTTACCGTAGATAATGAAGTCTCTGTTATAATATCACCTCCCTCTTATGCTTCTCAGTTAAAATGGGGCAAGCTGAGAAAAATACCAAACTCTACCCCTGTCTTTCAAGATTTCCTGCAGATTTGAAATCTAAGAATTTTGTTAAATGCAGGACACAGTGCGTGAAATACCTGCCAATGCTTGGTTTTCAGTAATAATGTGCAAATGGGCACTTGAACATTTTCAATATTTATGTACTTTTTAAATGTCTGAAGGCAAGAAAGAGATAATAGGCAATCTTTTATATCTGGAAAAACCTTATGTTAGATTATCCTCCACTACCTGAGAACAGATTCTGTTTTAACAGTGTTAAAAGAGAAAAACAAATCAGAATGAAGTGAGTCTCAGTACAATTCCTTTGTAAACAGCTTGTAGGAAAAAAATGTGCTGCTAGAAACGTATCACTGATTACAATTACTAAAAGTTGAAAGGTTTTCCAAGTCTTTTAATTATATTTCTTTACAGAAGTAGTTTGATATGATTTTCAAATTCATAGTATGTCGCAAATAATAACCTGAGATCAAATTTTTCACAAAAGTTAATGTGATTTAGCCAGTTAGGTTTTGGTTTATGGAAAATACATGCACACACACACATACACACATCAAAATACGTTTGTAATTTGTGCTTAGGTTAGCTGGCTTCAGAGCTGAAATGTTGCTAATTAGCATGTTTGCAGGACTGTGACCCTCCAAACTTGTGGGATTATAAGGCAATTCTTGACATGTGGCTGGCGAATGCGTGATACCAGACAGAGAGGTACGCGCTAATCAGCATTTTGTATTGGAAGAAAGAGTTGGTCAAAAAAGAGAGATTTGTCTTTAGGTGCTTGACACATTCTTTGCGTCACTGTTGTTTGGAAATGATATGTGTGTGTTTGTGTGTGTGATATATATCTCCAAATAACCCCAAACCTGGGAAAGATCTTCAATCTGTCACTATAAACTTCATTTAAAACTGTTCTTTGTAATGGTATAAATATACATAAGCAGGTTCATGCAGGACACAGGAGCAGGAACTCTTGGACCCTCTGTTTGAATCGGGCTCCACATCCACCACATGCAGACCTTAGGCAAGTCATCTGATTCCTCTGTGCCTCAGTTTCTTTGTCTGCATAATGGAGATGATAGTAGTCTTTCTTACCAAAAAGACTAAAATGGATTAATATAGGTAGATTTTATAACTGTACATGGAATGTAGAAAATGTTCTGTGAATATTTGCTATTATTTTTATATCATATAGACTGGAGTATTGACTCCCATTTATTAATTAGCAATGGCAGACAGAATAAAATTGCATGTGTGATAAAATGGAAGTTGATATAGCTATAGCTACAGAAGAAAAAAGTTTAATTTTGCCATGTGACTTGAATATTCCAGAAAGGGGTAAAGAGAGTAAAGCTTCTGAGGACAACAATCATGGCAACAAGCCAGGCCACTGGAATAAGGAATTTCACTTTGTCCTTATCCAACACGTGTGAAAAAAATTATATTAGTCTCATTGTAAACATGAGAAAGAGAAAATAGTCAATAACGTATATAATCAAGAACATGTAGATTAACTTCGATGCTTTACCTAAAAGTCCTTCACCTGTGAAATGCAGATGATAATAGTAACTGTTTTAAAAGATTTTTAAGTGTGAAATGAGTTTTTGGAGGAAATTGTGTTCAGAACACTGCCAGCTCACTAACAAGCACCCTGCAAATGTTATTGAATAGACATGAACTAGCCTTAACTGTTTGTCTAGACATGGTCTTCTTTATTTTTGTTTAGAACAAAAATTCAAGCTTTCTACATAAGTCATTTATAATTTAGTTGCTCATTGTGGGAAAATAACCAAGAAAGTAAGTTGTCCAAACGGGGCTTATTTGATATATGTTTATATGTATATATAATGACTTCTTATATAGTTTATTGTTTATTGCTAAATAATGGAAGCCTCATAAAGCTGAGGATCATTATTTTGTTCACAGGAATCTCCCAATTTCCAAGAAATATGTCTAGCACAAAGTAGGTAACTAATTAATGTGGATAAAGGGAACGGATGGAAATATTTTCTCCTCTTGCACAAGTTTGATCTGTAAACACTTAAATTATATCATTGCACAGTCATCTCACTTTCAGAACAAATTTGCCTAAGGTAGATGGTGATGAATTCTAGGGCTGTATAACAAGTGATCTCTGCCTCAGTAGGAAAAGACTAGCTCTTTTCTTGTATAGGAGGATGGAACTCTTTAGTACTAGCAGATAATTTTGTTGCAAAAATTATCTATTTGTATGTGGCGATTTGCCCCAATTACCTCAAGGTAGATTTTTTTTAAAAATTCTAATTCTGAATGGTCAAACTTTCTAAACATTTAGATGGAACAGGCATAATGTGGTAATAAGAATTTTAAAAAAGTCAAAAGGGAGAAGTAGAAATGAGAAGGGGTGAGGATAAAGCAAGAGAATCCTAGGAAAGACAGCAGTTCTGGATTCTGCCTAATAAAATAACACCGGGAGCGCTACTGGTAGACCCTGCCTAAAATTCAAGTATTAATGAGATCCTTCAGGCCATTAATAACGTGGCCTATATAGTCTTATCTATAAATCTTCTTTTACGGCTGCAATCTTTGGTCTTTCCTCTTCATTTAATTTAGTCAAAATTATGAGTGAATCTCCATTTGGTAGAGAGAACCCTACCCCCTCCTGGTAGCGTTTTTGTTCTTTTTCCCCATAGAAAGTTAGGAGTGAATAAAAAATAATTACAATTTGAGTCAAAGTTAAAAATACACGCACAGCCTCCTTTTGAAATAAATTCATTTCCTAAAACCAGTAGACTCAAAGGAAATATGGAATGAAAAATACCCATTAGAGTATCAAGTTCTGTTCCCAAGTGACACAAACCACTTCAATTCTTCCCTTCCCTTCTGAAAGGCTTTGATTCTCTGCTGGATAAGACCACCTCTGCGGCACCAGCTGCTGGCAAAGCCGATTGTCAATGTCCCCTCGGAAGTAGCACATCGGAGATGACTTGGCAAAGGCTGCAAGACCAGAAGAATCCCTGGTCGCCCAGTGTCACCTGTCGTGCGTGATACACTCCAACTAGGCTTCCTCTGGCAGCAAGAGAGTCGAGTAGTCCCTGAATGTCAATTAGAAGGAAAATGTCTCTGTGGAAATGTAACGTCCACGCTCGCTCCCTCTTTCTCTCATCACTTCTTTCTGTTTTACGTGGCTTTAAGGAAGGCGGTGGTGAGGGTGGGGGGTAGGGTAGGAATCCGCGTGAGAATCAATATTTGTAAATGAAACAGTGTCGTCCTCTTAGTATTCTCAGTAATAGAATCTCCCTGCTCACCTCGAGCTACTGGGCAAATACAGGATCCTCTGCATGTGGTTTTTATATATCTCTAAATTCTTTACTTGACTTGCTAATGTGAGCTCAAATTCTTCAGCATCATCGACTTTATACGGATTTAATTTCATATCTGAAATCTGGGGAGTGGTGTAATGTGATAGTTAAAGGGACTGGGAGCTGCTCTGCTTTCACAAAAGAAAAGAGAGATGCCATAATTTAGAAAATCTGAAAAGGGTAAATAAAAAAAAAAGGGGGGGAAGACTGATAGAGGGAAATACACAGAGAAAAGGCAAGTCCTGTGATGAGAGTTCACAGAAGTTGTGTCTCTACAGAATGAAGTCCATTTATATGATTCTCATTCTCAGTGCTCAGACATTTACAAGTAAACTACTAAATATAATAGATTACAAGTTCGCTGAATCAGAAGAATCCCACCTTTTGGTATGATTAAGTTTTAATTGTATTTCTCCTTCGGGATCACTAGCAGCTAATAAGCTCGTGAAAATAGGTCTTTAAATAGCAGGAGTAGTAAAAGTCTCTCTGAGCACTATATTTTGATATGCTTGGTTGCCTAAGGTATTCTGCTGCCTGTAGTCTCAAGTGTTCAGTTTTCATATCAATGAAATATCTAAATAATACTAAAAAATCCTTAGTTTTGAAATGAAATATCAGACACTCAGCTTATGAGTGGAAGTTTGTTTTAAACTAATCGAAAGGTTGCTTTAAAAAAAAAATACTACCGTATTTTATTTATGAGAAAAGCCAGTTTATAAGACTGGCACATTTTCATAGTTTTAAATAAATACATTAGACTCAAAAATTCCTTCTCTTCTGCTGTGTCTTTTGATGCTATAAGATAGAGGCCAAGTATATGCACCTTTGTGCATATGTGATAAGGCTAATGTTCTAATGTGTTCAATGTACCCTGGTTATACCCTAGGTAGTATGCTTTCATGTCATAAGAGTTTCATCTAATAGAATGCAAATGTCTACTTCTCTCTGTTAAAACAAGTAAATAAACTAGCCTCACTCATGATAGCATTTTTTATTTTTTTATTTTTTTTAGATTAGAAAATATAGTTTACTTAAAAGCAAATTAAAGAGAGAGAAAGAAGATTCACCTCCCCAAGGCAGAGAAGGGACCAAAGCCAGGGGGCCAGCACATGGCCACACTATATCTTAGCAAGGCAATGGCCAATAGCATTTTTTAATTCAATGGTCATGTATAGGGTGCATTTATGTATTTGCTGAGTGACTCACATTTTCCCAAAATATGTAAAACTATCACTGGAAGGAATATTTTGATTACTATTCCGTTGCCCTAGAAGTATACCACTTCTCAGAACTATCACAATTATGGTTTGGGGCAAAATGGTACAGAAAGAAATATCAAATCAGGGTCATCACTCCTTCTTTAACTGAATGTACACCATGCTTGATCAGCTCTCATATTGTTACAAGTCAGTTTCCTTAGTGGGGCATTTAGCACCATTCATGTTTACTTGGGCCCAGTTTTATCCTAATTTCTGTCTATTTTTTTTTTTCTTAAGCCAACCTCTATCATCTAGTATTAAGCTTTATATGGTAAAATTGCCATGAGCTTTCTCTTCTTTGGGACTTTGCCTTTATATGTTGTCTATTTAACCAGTTTGTATTTAAATTTTCCTACTAATCTCAGATAGTGCTTCTTCTAGGAGACTTTCTTCACGTATATAAAGTTGTCCTTCTTGCAGGGATGAATTACACTTGTGATTAACACATGGCAATGTAAAATGTATGAATAAATAGACTGTAGGAGACCTTAAAGGAAACAATTATATGTAAAACATTATCTTTTAATCCCTAGCAACTAACATGGTACCCACTACACCGTATCATGTTAGTACCTGTTAGGTGAATGAAATTATAGCCTTAAGCTCCTTTGGGAGGCTGAGGTGAGTGGATTGCCTGAGCCCGCAGGTTCGAGACCCGCCTAGCCAGCAAGACCTCATCTCTACAATAAATTAAAAAATCAGCCTGGTGTGGTAGCGCATGCCTGTAATTCCGGCTACTCGGAAGGCTGAGGCGGAAGGATCGCCGGAGCCCAGAAGGTTGAGGCGGGGTGGCCAGGAGAGGCCACTGCACTTCAGTCTGGGCGACAGAGTGAGACTCCAACTCGAAAAAAAAAAAAAAAAAGAATTCTAAGAGCATAAAACAGACATAGTAGAGAATTCTATCAGCATGGCATAGATATTGTAAAAACATTACTATAAATATAGGTATAGATGAAATATGTATGTCAACCAATGTTTTCCCAAGTAGAAAAAATTTAATTTGGGGATGGCCACATTTATGCGTGAAGAAAAGTAAGAAATGGGAACTCGATCCCTTTTACAGAATTAAGAACTCTCACTGTCACCTCTGTCCATTATATAACAAATGTAACTTTATTGTATTTTTTAAATGGTGCCTTTTAAAGGTTTATTGCCTGTCGGCTGAAATACAGTGGAAGAGATGCTCTTATGATACTTTTGACCTGACATGAAGTATGTGTCAACAGAACCCTTGCAAAAAGTCGCTCTCCCAGGACTCCCTCCCAATTTTGAGAAGGCAAGAGGTCTAGATAAGCATCTCGAAGTGAAGCCTTTTGAGGTTAGCTCATCATTGCTATGTTTCCTGTTCCAATCATTTTTAGGCTGCAACTGTCACTTCATTGATCATATCCCCATGGCCACAAAATCAATAGCATCGAGCACCAAGAGAAAACATTTGTTCTAGAAAAAGAAGACAGACCTCCCGACCACAACTGAGCAAAATATATCAAAGCACGTTAACCATGGAATGATTCTTTAAGTTTATTTTGGTTAACAGGGATAATTTAAACTAGAGAGGTGGCCCAAGAGAGAGATTATCCGCAGTTTTATAGATTTACCAACTTCTCTCTACTTAGGAACCCTAATTTCCCACATGCTCACAGCTCTCCCTGGTGACTGTCTGTGGTTTAATAACATATGTTGCCTGGAGGGCGATGGAAGAGCAGAGGAAGCATCATCCAATCCGACATTCAATTGTAGGAATCAGAAAAAGGAACACTCCATTTTACAGTACAGAAAATAATCTCAGGTAAAATTATAACACTTCCCCAGTATGCAATAATTCTTAAGATTACTAAAGCATGAAGCGTTAGGAGAAGTTATTTGAAGCAATTTTTCCTTACTTTCTACAAAAGCCTCATTTACCCTAAAGCCTCATTTACCCTAAAACATCTTTACCTTAAAACTTCTTAAATAACTTACAAATATTACTGATGAAATAGCCCTATCAACAAAGAGATGAAGAACTTGCAGAGCTTGTTGGATTCCTCACCGAAGAGCAATATGTTAGATTCCTGATTACTAACAAAAATTCAGTTTTTATCATTTATTACAGCATGCTATTATTTCCATATGGTAGAAAAAAATAAAATGAGCTATCAGTCTTGTCTTCAAATAGAATCCAGGTCTACCGATTTCTCAGCTTCTCCTTAAGAACATAGCTTTTCTTTGAATACAACTCAAGATGATTTTTAAAAATTCCTTATAGGGTTGGTTTCAAAATAGTTGACACAATTGGCAAGAGTAAGAAAAAAGACCTTAAGTGATATGATGGCAAACTTATTAGATTTTAGCACAAATAAATAGTGAAAAAGCATGCCCTTGGCAACAAACTTCAAGTCTGTGCATATTCCCACTCAAAGGCAAAACTGAAGATTCATGGAATTTTTTGACCAGATTCAGCAACTTTAGCAAACAAACCTCATGTTAATCATTATAGCATTTTTATGTGGTAAGTATAATAAACAAACATAAACACGTATGCATACAAGAGTACACACACAAACACATACACAGATCTCCAGTCCATGATGTTCAGACTCTTCTTAAATTTAGGCGAAAGGATGCATATTAGTCTTTTTTTTTTTTTTTAATTAATCAGCTGAGTATGATACCAGTGACCTGCAATGTTTGCTGCCCCCAGAATGCACTGCTGGTAATGTCAGTAATACTCATCTGGGGAGACACAGCTTCCTAGCTATGAAGAGCCAATTCAGACCTTTTGCTTAGCTCAGATCTTGTCTCGTCTCAGCAGGGGGGCCAATTGTGCCAACCAGTGCTGAATTAATTGGGGTTGTTTGCCTCTGTCTCCAGTTAGCTATCAACATACTCTATATGTATGGGAGGGAAAAAAAGAAGAAAAACAAGGAAAAAAATCACCTTGATATTTTTGTTCTTTTACACTGCATCTCTATCCACCTTATGTTCTCCCTGAATGTTTAATACACTGACCACTCTGAAACTTGGGAGTTTTAAATTAACACAAGGCAGAAAAGAAGTTCTTGTTTAGTCTGATTTATCACTACTTTACCCGTTAAACACCAGTTTGGATATACTCTTGTTGAAACGACTGATTCTGCATCCTTTCATTTAATAAAAATATTCACTTCGTGTGTAAAGAAATGAATTATAAGTGATATTAATATTGCTGTCTTTAGGGGGTCTTTATTAAAAAGGCAAATACTGATATTCACTATGAAAAACAGGCAGCATTCACCCATAGGAATATTTGAACAAAGTTGCCCATGGAAAATAGATGCTCTACTTTGTGATAGGCCATTAAACAAGTCTCGGAGTTGCTAAACTTAGAGAAATTCCATTTGACTTGAAAATTCCCACTGTCTTAAGAATTCTTAAGAGCTGAAAGTACATTTCAATATCTATATTCCAGGGTCCCAACTGATTTCCATTCTGACTATGTGACTTGATTTTTATCTTTTGCCAACATAAAAACCTGTTTTCAGTCAATATTCTTCTATTTTTTTACTCTTTTACCTTGTTAATTTCTGCCTCTGTGACTTTTCTTTCAGTCTGAAAGTCTTTCTTTAAGGCTTGCCTCACCACCACCCCTTTTATGAAGCCTCCTGACTGGCCCAAGTGGGTGCCCCGTCTTCAGTTTTCTCTATGCCCAGTGTTTTAATAAGAAGAGGTAGCATATGGTTACATTTATGTACTGATATTTTCTACTTCGTCCATGTGTGTTACCCTTGTTTCCTCAAATAGACGGTAGGAAATCCGAAAATACAAATCAGTCTTTAAAATTCTTTTGTATACCTTTAAAGATGCTATTGAACACTGAGTAGATGCGATCTTAAAATTAAGTAGATCTACCTCAAGAGGATATGAGTTTTTTCTCCTTGGAAGTGTGTTAGTCTTAGATAATCAATGTGACATTTAAGAGGGAAATCACAGCATCAGATGCACAATTAGACTACATACAACGTATAGGATGCAAATTTTATATAGTCCTTATAATTAAGCATTTTATAAGATACTGTAATTATATTACTTCATGTTATTCGTTATAGCATCTTTATGTATTATGTATAATGAACCTATTTATAATTAGAAAACCTGAAATGCAGAATAGGTAATTTTCTAAACTCAAATAAAAAATATTAAAAAATGCATAGGACAGACCATTTATTTCCTGGTCTATATCATTTGTAAAAAACTTACTTTTATCTTCAATGACTTTTGTCTTCCATCTAAGGAAATTTGACAATTTACTTTTCTAATCCTGTATTTACTATTCACTTACTAATTTAATAGTGGCAAGTGAGGATATTATCTTGCATGCATCTTTGTATCTGCGTATTAATTGTTTCTAATGTCTTTACCTTCTAAAGTAAAATGCAGACTTTCCAAGAAATGTAAAGAAAAAAACGGGAGCTACTGTTAAGTCCGTCCGCAAATTTTTACAGATTATTTATAGCACTACTCTCAGATCCAGAAGAACTCTGCAATAGCAGAAATCAAGTGTCAGGAAAGAGGAATTTCTCTGTATGTTTTGATGAACATATCACAGCATGTATTGTTCTCCTTGTAAGTTTCAAGTGACTGCAACAAGAACAAATACCTTTACGTTTTCTGAAAGCAACATTCAGTCTAAGAGAAATACCATTTATAGGTTTATGCTGTGATCTCTGCTTTTACTGTTACAACTTACAGATTAAATTTTAAAGTTAGGCCTGGTTCAACTCAGTTACTTGTTTCTACATCTTTTTACTTGGGGCATGAGTTTACTACAAGGCTGTCTTTGTTTAAATATCCATTTCATTTATTTTTATAAAGAAATAATGAAAAGTCAATTTAAAAAACTAATTTGGTTTAAATTAGAAACAAATTTAGAATCTACGAAAAATGAAAATAAATGTACTTAAGGAGAATGACATACTTTATAGTTGAAGGGATGCTCTCATTCTACAAGTGTTGGTACTGAAAGCCAGAGAGGCTTAGTGATTGGCTATTGTCCTTGCTCAGCAATAAAGAAACAAACAGATAAGTTATGTCACTCAATCAAAAGGCATATAGACAGAGAAAAATTATGAGAGTTGGGGTCTATTTACTTCTGGTGTTCTCCCTAAGACAGGGAGAGATGTCAAATTTGGACTGGGTGAAAAATACTACTCGTAAGCTAACTTAATCCTTCATTGAAAAAATCATTTTGAAGATTCTTTCTACTTTAGCCAAATCTATATGAAGTTTGGAATTTTATAAACTTTTTCTCCTTCTTTTTTAATTTTAATCTTAAAGATCTATAACCTGTTTCAAGTATTCTTGAACTAGGTTTCAAAGAGTAAAAGATAATGATAATCACTCAGTTGATAAACAACTGTCTGAAAATGTTAACAGTGATAACTGGTTATCCAGTACCCTTGGTGAATATGTAACTATAGTTATATAATACATATTATATATAAGTTATGTACACTCACACCTTGGTCAACATATATCACAGCTACATTAGGGATGCAAAAAGGAACAACCACTTAAAAAATTATTTGGAAGTTTCTTATAAAGTTAAATGCACACATTGCATGATAAAGAAATTCTATTCCTAGAATTCACCCTAGAGGAATGAAAATGTATAACCACAATAAAGACTTGTTATAAGATGTTCATGGCAACTTTATTCATAATAGCCCACAATTGAAAGCAATCCAAATGTGCAATAGCAGATAAATAGATAAACAAATTATATACTACAATGGAATGCTACCCAGCAATGAAGTAGAATAAACTGTACACAACAACATAAATAAAGGATGGGTCCCAATAAGTTGACAGCTTCAACCTTTAAAATATAGGTGTTAAAAGTTCAGTTATGACATGAGTCATTTTCTTCTTCTAATAATTTGTATAAAATCCAAAAGGATATATTTTCTTATTTTATGTGTAATTGTATTTCTAAGTACTATAGGGTCAATTTAATCTTACTAGAATTTTTTTCAAGTGAAATGTAAAATTAAATTGGAATAAAAACATTATAAGGCGCTCTTTGCAGATGATTTAGAGTAAAAAATTAAATATGACTTTATTGTCCAACATTGGTTAAATAAATTATGTAGTCAATAAGTTTTTATTTAAGAATGTTTGATATCATTGGAAAATGCTCAAAGTATAATATGTAGTAAACACATTAAATGAAGATATACTATCTATATATGCCTAGAGAAACATTCTTAAAAATTTATCAACATATTCACAATTATTATTTCTGTTGGTAAGACTGGGGGAACATTGAATTTTTTATTTTACTTTTCCATATTTTCCAAATCATTTATAATTAATATGATTGGTTTTATAACCACAATAAAATCAAATGCCAATTTTTTTTTTTGCCTGACTAAGGGAAGGAGACAACGGACAATAAATATTTTGAGTTTTATTTTTAAACCCAATTTAGGATGCTCTTTATGGTTTTCCTTCCTAAGCCTAAGAAGTAGTTGGAAGGGCAATGATGAGAAAAGACAAAGTAAATAGAAATAACTGTGGAATGAATGAATTGAAAAGAAGCATAATTAAACTTACTGGCAGAAACATGATCTCCCTCATTCTCTCTTCCTTTCATTGAAGAAACAAAAATAGTTAATAGCCATCCTTCCAATAATCTGGGCACTCCGTTCAGTTTTATCTGACTTCTCAGTGCCACTTACATTCTGTCAGTGCTATTCTAAGTGAAGGTGCAGACTGCCAACTGGAGTCATTCAGTTGGCAAAAGCTAGATATTTGGACTCCAGTCACTACCATGACACCTTAGAACTAACCGTCATGGAGGCTAGGGAGGAACTCTTCAAAACTTTAATATTTCTGTTAAATTAACTGTCTTTGGTTACAATCTCCATTCAGTATGCTGCGCTATTCCATGTCCCTTCCAAGTAAACCCAGAGAAGCCCTTTACTTATCTGGGGTTATTTTGTAGTTTCATCAGTTATTCAGAATTTTTGAGTGGTGTCAGTTCTGCATGTAACCTTCTAATCTAGGATGTACTGGGTTTCTTAAAAGCAATATGTATATTTAACAAAGTTGAGGAAACATTTATTACTTTCTTGAATATCATTCAAAGTTTTTACTTCAAGAGCTACATACTGTTCTAGGAGACTGGTCATAATGGTTCCTTTCTTTCTTTAGTCAATTTATGATGTTTTGAAATTAATACACATAACGAAGTAAAGAGAAGCAACTGCTAACCCAAATTGAAGCCAAAGAATTAAAGATATTTTAGGTTGTGGTGGCATATATAAAGCTCTCAGAGGGTCTGACATTTATTTTATAATGCAATATTATTTCTCTGAAACATTTCTTATTTGGACTACAAAAGAAAAAATTCTATGCATATATCCCCTGGATTACCACATTTCATTGAGCCTGATAATTATTTTTCCTCTTCTATTTTCTATTCACACAGATAAGTATTTTTTTCTTGTTTAGCCATAAGAAAGTATTTATTTTTAAAAAGTATTTGAGGCAGATAAGATGTGCAGAAAATTTCAAATAGCATTATATGGAACGTCTCTGATGCACAATAATTGTACCACATGCATTGTGTCTGCAGCTGTCTATACAAACTAATGTTTGGGGTATAATGAATACTAATGCTTCCTGGAGGTAATTGTCCTATTATATTCAGAGTTCAGTAGTTAGGTTTATTAATATTATGTGGTACAGTGTTTTTAGCTAGGCAATCAAGTTTTCTTCAAAGTGAGCTATTCAGGTTACAGTGTTTATTGACTATCCGAATTGCAATTATGAAAATATCATTGAATTTTCAGGGTTCCTGTGGTTAAAATATTCACTTACTGTAGGGTTGAGCGTCTACTATAAAAAGCTTAAAGCTACTGACCCTCATTTAGCAAAGTTCGATCTGGAGAACGTGTATTCTTTCCCACAGCTTCTGCAATTATCAAGGCAAAACATTCTATTAGCTTCTTTAATCAATGTTTGTTTTCTACCAGTAGAAGCAGCTGCCCAAGATAGGATATTTAGCACTTGTAAGGCTAATTTTAGGCTGTATTTGACTATTAGGGTTTGGGAGCTCGTTTATAGCAAGGGCTGTATGAATTCTTTGGCTCTCCCTGGGAGTACTTGACCCCGAGAGCTTAACTCAGAGAGCTGTGGAAATGAGAGATGAAGAGACTTGGGGAAGAATCTAGTTTATCCGCCTGACAATGTAGTGCTGTAAAAGTGTAATGCAAAATGCCCAGACTGTTACAATGTTTCAAAATGTAATATAAATTAATACAAATTAAATTGATGTGTAAGAACTATAGCAGTCTGATTATAAAACAGATGTGGAAACAAATCTTGAATTATTTTGGAATATGAAGAACTGGACTTTAGATAAAAAGTTGTCAAAATGATACAAAATCTAAGATACATAATGGGAAATTTTCTATAGAAAATGACTAAAAATATAGTTTGGGGTACAATTTTAAAGATATATATATATATAATAAAACACATTAATAAAAGAGACAATGTCATGCATATTTTATAGGTCTCTATCTATTCACATGGAATTTTTTCCTCTATTTTTGATTACATTTATTTATTCACAATCATTGAATACTCAATCTATTGAACAGTCTGCTTAAAGAAAATTATTAAATGTTGTACAACTAACTATATGCCTAAACCATGAACTTAGAAATGCTTAGTATTTACATGGCAGTACATATTTGCACCAGGAGAGAAAAACTTGGTATTTTTTTCCTGTTTTTACATGAAAGGAGACTCCCCAAAACTCTAGAATGCATTTATAAAAAATTGTGTGTTTATTCTTACATGTTTAAACTTCTCACTTTCAAAGTATTCTCCATTTGATGCAACACACTTATCAAGATACTTTTTCCACTGCTTGAAACAGTTTCTGAACACATCAATTTTGATATCTTTTAGCGCTTCTGCCATTTTTTGCTTCGCCTCTTCCACATCAGCAAAACTTTTCCCTCTGAGGACTTTTTCGTTCAGGGAAACACAAAAGTCGTTTGGGGTGAGACTGGGTGCCATCTTGGGTCAAAAACTGCTGAACACTCAGCACCGTGTGGGCAGGTGTGCTGTCATGGTGAAGGAACTAGTCACCTGTTTGTCACAACTCAGGACATTTCCTCCACAACACATGGCACAACCTTCTCAAAACTTCCATATGAAAATTTTGGTGAACTGGGAGGAACAAATTCTGAGTGTCCTACAAGGGACCTGCCCTGCGAAAGATAATTCCAGGTTTTTTTGGGGGGGTTCTCCCTTGTGTGCCTGTTCAACATGGTTAATGATTTTTGAAGTTACTTTGAGATCCTGTCTTGTTATAAAGTCATCTTCTATATTGCAACGCTGCATTGAATTTCAAACTTCTATTTTAGTAGCAGAACCCTATCTTTAGTACAAGATTTTGAAGAAGTCAATAATGTAAGATAGATTAAAACAACAACAACAGGTCAGAGTTAAGATGGGTGAGAATCAGGGAATCAGCCTCTCCCTCTCAGTTCCTTTAACCCCCTCTTTCTGCCGTCCCTGAAGTTATTTCGGGGTGTGCCTTGGGAATTTTCTGAGAACACCTTCAAAACCACTGTTTAGGGATACCACAGGTTTTTAGAGAAAAACTTCTATTTTAGCAACAGACACCTTGGTTTTGTTCACCAAATCGATGCCATTTTCTTAGTGACTGTTTTTATCCTTCTTGTAAAATCACAATATAGGATCTTAACAGGGCAATCGTGGGATTTTAAATATCCATGGCTTTTATTTTCAATTTTTATGCAACTTAAATTTAAAAGTAAAATATCCTTTAAAATAATCAATTTTAAAGTATATTATATGTTGGTAGATTTATAATTATGATTAAATGTGGTTTCAAAAGGCGTGAAGATGTCTAGTAGTTCATTCTGTATAGTAAGGCCTTTAGAAAGGATAGCTTGCTCTTGAATTAATGTTTACAAATAATCTCGCTAAGTTACTTTTTTAATGTATCACTGAGAGCCAGTGTGTGTGTGCGTGTGCGTGTGCGTGTGTGTGTGGTTTTCTTTTTTTCCTCTTATCATTATATGAATGTTTGTGGGAAAGACATGCCATGGCCCATCTGTGAACTGAGAGCCGCTCAGACCATTTAGTCTTCTAAGTACATTCTGGCAAAGGCCTTGGAGTGCGCGTCGCTGGTGCTGAGTGTGCAATCATCTGCTTCCATTTGTCCCTGTGGTTGGCATGGATTAATAGGCCGAGGCAGGAGATGGGCATAGCACAAATTGGAAATAATGGAGCATTTTGCACCAAAGGAGTCAGAGGATAAGAACTACAATGGGCAGGCGAGGAAACGGGGAGCAGGATGGAGGTGGTGCCACATGTCAACCGGACACAGCCGCAGCTTTGGGACAGTTACAGCTCCACACAGCCCCGTCTAATGAAGACAGGGCCCACCTGCTGTATGTCGTCTCATAGTTATTTCTAGGTTGCTTTAACGTGATAGTCTAATTTTGGATTCCAGGAAAAACTCATATGCAAAATCTACTAGCATGACATTTGTTAACATTCAGGGGAAATGGTGTAAACATTCAATTGTACAGGAAAAATTGCAATTATCATCCAAAATGTGGACTCATTAAAAAAAGAGCAATCATTTCTCATTACAGTATTCATCCCACAGACTAAGCAGCTATCTCTTAGGTGCCCTCACTCAGAAGTCAGAACAGAAACATAACTGTGGGTTATTCACCAAATGTCATCCAACACTTGCTAACGTGGGCTGGAGGGGCACCGATGAGACTCAGATGCCTCTAGATTTCCAACAATGTGACGGGGCATAGTTCAAGGAAAACTGAATAAAAGAAGTGAGGTAAAGATAATCCTACACAGTTGAAAGTAACACGTCCTTGTTTTGCCATGATAGAAAAATGAGGGTTGGGTAGAAATGAATTCTGGGGGAAAAAAAAAGAGTCAATAATTATGAATCTATTAATGTGCCAACCTCGTCCCCAAAAGAGAGGTACTGGCCAATATGAGTACTATAATCGTCTTAGCTGTAGCCTCACTACAGAGTATCGCACAACTGTTACTATTTCTTGTAGCTATTCAATGAAAGAATGAATGGCTTCCATGAGAAAAGATGTGTGCTACAAAAATAATTGCTATTTTAGAAGAAAGAAAGATTAAAAAGTGGGATCACTGGTACTTAGTACATCTAGTGTAATTTAGCATGAGAAAAAGAAAGTAAACTTTGGGCAAGTCTCCACTGATGTGATTCATCACAGGAGATGTGAGGGCAAGCTTGGATGATTTCTCAGATCCCTTCCTCTCTGTGAATTTATAGGTCAATAATTTAGTAAAAATTGAAAAGTGAGGCATGTCCAGCTGGCACTCACTTCTACTTAGTCAACTCTAGTGATATGATCGCACTGTGCACATCTGTGGGTCAGTGTGGCACAAGATAAACAGGTCTTAAAAGAAATGAAGCCTTTCTATTACACATCAACCCCCAAATTACTAAGATCAGAGTATGAACACTGGAGTGGATCTCTTGATCAGGTATAAAACTACACAGAAAATCATGTGTGTGAGCAATTAAAACAAATTATTTCAAACCTGTAAAAAATTTTTTGAATTGAAATATTTTGCCATGAGTTAAGGTCTGCAGTGTATCTATTATACTTTAAACAGGTTTTAATAAACATTTGGTATTATGGATCCATACAGTGGAACCTTTTTTGTTGTTGTTGTTAATTTTGTACAAATTCACAGTTAATGCCATTAAAACTCTAAATGAACAGTTCTAGTGTACAAATGCCTGCTAAGATTAATACACAAAATCCTGATATGTCTCAACTGTCTCATTAACATGATAACAGGCCCAAAGGAGTTTCAAATCCCTTAACACACAAAAGACATATTTTCTCCCATTTTTTGTTCATACTACCATAAAAATGGAAATTAAACCACATAAAAAATCTTCCAAAAATATCAAGGGTCCCATCCAAATACATAAAATACTTTTCTTTATATATTAAACTACACGAGCCTTGTTGAAATGCTACTAAGGAACTAACTTATATACACAAAAACCAAGACAAATCTACAATTAGTTTATGTTTTATCCCAAAGCCCAGACATTTAGGGCTACTGAAGAAATTGGGCAATACTGAATGATCTAGTATATTAAGCTATTTGTTTTCCATGGAAACTAAGTACCATGTGTGGGTTAAAGATGAACTTTCAAAAATCTAATTGTGCATCTGCTTGCAAGGGTTTAAGTCAGAGTCATAGTGTTATTACCCCGGATCCTTGTGTGGTTAATAAGGAAGAAAATAAAAACAAATTATCCTCTTTGTTATGGAGGCTATGCTTTACAATATCACTGCATGGTGACAACTTCTTGTCCTCCTGTCACTGCCTGTCCTTTAGACCATACTGCAGAAAAGCAATTTTCTGCCTCAAAAGCACTCTATTTTTTTAAAGTTTGTCTCTGGGCAATTTTCAGGTCTACTAGAGCTGCACAACTGTATACAGATGAGAAAGACCCAAAATAGGGCAATTTATTTGATTCCTCTTCTTCAAAACATTTAGCTGAGATTGCATATCCAACAGAGAAAGCCCAGAAAGAGTATTCAGTAGTGACCCACAGTGACATATATCCTTTTTGTAAATTTGCATTAAACATAGTCTCCAAATTACATAGACATCCTAGAGTTGCTTTTTGTTTAATGTAAACCTTTAACACTAAATTTTCCCTAGGATATTAAAAGCTATTTTCTACTAAAAAAAAGAGAAAAAAAGGGCAAATCCCCATAAATAGGTAGTTAAATACAGCATGTGGAGTCTTCAGAGGAAGAATCGCTAAATTTTAAGTGGTCTGCTCATTTGAATCAGCAGTTTGGTTTTCTGGTTGAGGAGTAAAGGGCACCTTTGATCAAAAATGTATTCCCCCAATGTTGAGTTGCTGATAATTTCATACTTGTCAATGCCTGGTACTAGCATGACCATAATAGTCTCCTGATGTAACTCCGCCCTGACACAGTATGGAATGTTCCACAATGGATTCTTACCACAATTGGAAAACAGATTTACTTATAATTGTGTCTACAACAGAGGCATGATTTTAAAGTTGTTGGATTTTAGACCTGATTTTAAAGTTGTTGGATTTTAGACCTAATACTTGCTGACACATTTTGAAAGAGTATAATGTTTTTTTTTTTTTTTTTAGTCATTAGCCCCCACAAGACTGAATTATTTTCTTGAATTATCATTAGTATTTAATGGAACTATAAATACTTGCTTTTACAAAATATGATATCATACAATATACAGGATAAAGTGAGCAACATTAAACATTTTACTGCAGACTGACTAGGCAAACTCCCATGTCCAAAGCTTAGAATTTTTAGTTAGAAAATAATTATAAACATAAACATAGGTTACAGAGAAACAAACTCATTGGTCTTAGTATTCTGTTTTTTCCCTATTCTCTCTCTCTCTCTCTCTCTCTCTCTCTCTCTCTCTCGCTCTCTCTCTGTGTGTGTGTGTGTGTGTGTGTGTGTGTGTGTGTGTATGTGGCCATTTGGATCTGGGTGTGTGCACATCTCCCCCTCTTTTTTTTTTCTTCCTTTTTTGCTCTCTCTTTAGTTCATCTCTGGTTTTATGTGTGGGGGGCTACTTTGAGACTCCTAGACATAGCTGGTTATGTGTTCTTAGCCTAATGATAAGCAGCCAAATAAAAAATTAAAAGAGATGCAGTGGGAATTATATACCTGGAGAGCAATAAGAAATCTCTAGCACAAATGAAGTTATTCCAAGCCTGGTGATTTTTAATTTTTTTTTTTTTAGCATAACCTAAAAGCCTTGTTAAATCTTCACAAGCACCATAAAATTATCTGATCAGAAGATTCTTGATCTTAATTTCTCATCACACATTGGTTCATAGATTATGTTTTCTCACACTGCCCCCAATTCTCCTCATAAGACTGCTTTTTCAACTTCATCTCGTCCGGCTTGTGCCCTTGTCGCTGGGGAGAAACTGACCTTCAGTGAGGTCTCTGACGACCTCATTACAACTAAGCCCAAGGGCCAGTCCAATTTTCAAACCTCATCTTTCCTCAACCTCTCCGCAGCATTTGTCACATTCAACCATCTCCTGTTTCTCAAAATGCGTTCTGATCTCAGTTCCTGAATTCTACTTAGTTGGGTCTGGTTTCCTTCATTGTCTGCAATATATTTACTTCAGCCTTTCTTAGTGACTCAAGGTAAAAGTAGCAAAGTCTACGATTTTGTTTCTCTCTCTCTCATTCTTTACCTAGGCTTGGGTACTTAGGCTAAGATTTACCATATCTTAGTAGACAATACCCATTGTCACTACCTTTGGTCTTTTCCATTTCACATGCCTCCCAGAGATACACAGATTAGGTATCACCACACTGATAGGATTTCAAGGACCTATCTCTTAAAGTTGTTTCTTTCTAACAAGACACAAAGTTCTTTAATTTTAGACAAGCTTAGTGAGTTATCTATGTGTACATTTCTCTCTTCCACTTTCAGCATGATACTCTCTCCTTGCTTAAATCAGTCTTCCTCATTTTTTTTACTGTTATATCCCTCTACCAACTAAACGTGATGTTTTCTTCAGTCAAGGTTACCTCAAGGACAATCAATTCAACGCTGTAATGAGCTTTAATTCATGTCATCTCAAACTATGATGCTCCAAATTTACATTTATGTGCACTATATATAAGACCTGTCATTTCCATCGCGTTTTTTTCTGTCATTATAAAATTTTGAAATTTTGATACTAAAAATGTTATCTAATACAAAAATTTAACATAGCACCCTATTCATTTATAATATACTATTAAAAGAGAACTATATATGCATTTATAAAATTCACTCCTCTGCTCCCATGATCATGAGAGAAGAGAGAACGGGAATGACTTGAATCTGCATGGATTTAGTGCCTCTCCTTAGCTAGTGTTTTTGATCTTCTTCACCTATACTTGCCTTTGAACAGAAGTAGTAGATTTAAGAGAAAAAAAAAGGTGATAAAATTGACTGATTGGAACATTCTTTCTCTCTCCATTTGTGTCTGTTCTTTGAAAGGCAGTCAAGTTGTCACAAGTTAGTAGGACAATAAAGAAGAATCGAGGATTTCAGATAAATCACAACTTGAGTAATTAAGAGTTGCTTGGTTAATCAATGCAGACCCTCAATATTTGCCTTCAAATGTAGGAATAAAGGGTGTGTGACCAATTTTCATTAGGGTCACTTCTTTAAATAGATGATAATTATAAAAGAGAGAGCAAGAAAACACATTGGGAACTACCTCTGCTTCTGATTTTACTTCACAATATCTAATTATGCAAGTTACCATATCGCACTGTGGAGCTTCTAAGTGATAGAAAACATTTCATGCTGTGGCTAGTGCCATCAGTCAGGCCTCAGTGGTCATAAAGCACTGACAGTTTAAGGCCCAACCACATGAGGCTGCGGGATTCATTTTGGTTTCTTTAAAAGTAATGCTGTAGTGGTGTCAATCAGATGTTATCAGGAGGAAAAGAAAGCAAGCCACTGATGCATAAATTTACCTAGCCTGAAATCTTTTCTTTTCAGAAAAGAAAAAAAGTTGAGCTCTGCCTTCCATTTGCATTGCACTGGTAGTTTACTTCTGTTGAACAATAAACATTCCATTTTAGCATATGTATGCACAGGAAAACAGTGAGAAAGAGATGACTGAAATCAAACTCCTCATAACTGCGTGAGGTACAGAATATAATCACCCTGCCTTCGCATAAGAATAGGAATTTAGAATTATTTTGTTAGTGTGCATACCTAATGTATACCCGTATTCAAGTATTATTTTTCTGCAAAACCTTAAAAAAACTATCTAAATATTATGATGTTTTGTGAAACTATGAGGGAGCTAGCCTACTTAAAAGTTTCTGTTTCAGTTTCACAAATTAGATGTTTTTGTACTGAGGGTACTCGTCCAATAGATGTGTTCAATAAATGTTTGTAGAGTGTCAAAATAGATAGACAATTTCAGTTTAGATACTTCACGACCACTCTCAGGCATGGGCTATTGAATCCATTCTATGCTCAAATTAAAGACGATGCTATTAGTCTTTAAAGCTGCCATGACTTTCTTATTTATGTCAAGGGTTTCATTATTCTCCTTGTAATCAAGGTTGTGTCACATTTGATACAATCTTTCTCACCCACATCTTTTGCATCTGCCACTTCCTTCCTATTTCTTTGACCATTATTAAAATTAAAGCTCAAGCTTTAATTCTACTAATGAGGGAATCTTTCTGAGGCAATATTCATGTTCCTCCAAAATTCTATAATATAAAAACATATTTCTTGTTCTGTAGTAAAAGGTCTCTACAACCTGGTGGAACCTCATGTCTCACAATGGCCTCACAAAAGTTTTAATTTAGGCAATATGATTCCCAACCTCCTCTTCTCATTCCTGTCTCTGAAATGCGCTTATACATTTCTTCCCACCTGAATGCCCTTATCCCTTCCATTCAACTCTCCAAACACTCCACACTTTTCAAAGCTCAACGGAAGTCCCAAATTCACTGTGAAATCTGACTTCGGCCTTTGGTCATCTTCCTCTTCCCAGAATCCAATACCAGGTTCTTCTTCTTAATCGGTCAACACCTTATTATTCATTTTGCCTTGCTACCAGGACCAGCTATACGAGGGGGGACCCCAAAACCCCAGAACTTATTTATAAAAACTTGTGCATTTATTCTTATTTGCTTAAACTTAAGTCACCTTCAAAGGTGGCTATTGAGACACTTTTTCCACTGCTCAAAATAGTTTGGGAACTCCACAATTTTAATGCCTTTTAGTGATTCTGATGTTTTTTGTTTCAGCTCTTTCCTGCAAAACTTTTCCCTTTGAGGACTTTTTTCATCAGGGAAACAAAAGGAAGTCGCCTGGTGTGAGATCAGGTGAATAAGGAGGGTATGGGGGTCCTGCTGTGTTTGTTTGTTTGTTTGTTTTTTTGGTCAAAAACTGCTGAACACTCAGTGCAGTGTGGGCAGTTGCACTCGTAAATCACCCATCATGAAATGGCAAATGTGTTGAAAGAATCTCAAAAACAAAAATTGATGGAAGCCAAACACAGCCTCTCACAACAATTCTAGCAGGTACACATGTGAATGGGTTCCTAGAGCACTTACCTAATGGAGGGAACCTGTACTGCAAGAGGTCTGCCCTCCAAATAATAATTCCAGTTTTATTGGGAGGTTCTCCTGGTAGATATGCAAAGTACAGTGCAAAATAAAAATGGAGGAACCCTCATTCAAAATTTTCAAGAATTTTACGATAGTGACAGCAGAGCGTTAAATCATGCATGGGCTCCTCTAATTGCAGAGCCTTGTGAACCTGACCATGGCCCAGGCAGACCCATGAAGCTGGCCCTGCTTGCTGAACCATGTTGTCATTAGATATTTGAAATATATAAGTTATAATAAATGTTAGGTTCTCTATCTGGATAAAAAGGCCTTTGGGAAGTGGGTCAGGTATTTTATTTTTTATATTTGCTATTTGCCATAGTATCAACTATTACATGATAGCTCTGTAATAACTTATTTATTGCATATTTACGTCATGCCTTGCTAAAAAAAGAAATTACTATCATTGGTACTATAGCAAATCAAGTTTTAGAAAACTTCTTAAATAAAATTTTCAGCAAGAATTGTCTACCCTGTCCTGCAGAAGAATGACAATTATGCAAGATATACACATAGCACCTTATAATGAAGCAGTGATTATGCTATTTTAGTTTTAAGGATGAATCATAATCTTTTAGATTTCATCGTATATATTTTTATAAGACCCCGGTGAAATATGATGAGCCTTTAAATACTGTATTTTTGGTACTGTATTTTTCACATTTGTTAGTCAAAGCACAACCTACTTATTCCATGGGTGCTTTAACTTTTTTTTGAGAGTGATAGGAAACACAAAGAGAAGGAAAAAAAGACCTGGTAGGTGGGAAGAAAAAGCAGGAGAAGTCCTGTCAGTTGGTTGGCATCTTCTGAAGCTTACAAACAGAACCCAAAATGCTATTTTTCTTTGCCTCCCCTCCCTTCTGGGTCCTCCCAGTGGAGGATGGACATGGATGAAGGCATGCAAAGCACAGCAGAGATTCTTATTGGACACTGTTCAACCCATGACACAATATGGCATCATTCTTAAAACTAATAAAAAATAAATGCCAAGACTTTCCCCCAAAGAGATTGACTGTTCATCTTCGTTTGGTCTTTCAAAGTGCTTCCCTTTCAAGGTGACAGAGCTAAGTATGGCCCATAAATCCATCTATGGCTTGCCTGTAGACAGTTATAGTATATGTTAGATTTCTTTGCTTCAAGCAGTGCTCTAGAATAACCCTTGTTAAAAGTATTACTGTAGATATTTCAGTACCTCCAACAAAAATGTCACCTTTGAAGTTATTTTCCTGCAAAATTCAAACTACATTAGTCTTACTTCCATAGGTATTTGAAGTTTGGGCTTCCCCGAGTTGAAACCATTTCTCATGATACTAAAATAAAAATCAAGCTCTCTAACTTAAATGTCTCAGTGGTGGTAGGAAACACACCAAAAATAGCCTTAAAATTCACTTTTAAGTGGGAAAATGGCAACTGAGGAAGGAAAATCAAGTGAAAATATCTACTTCCACATCTGCAATAGTATAGGAATGTCTAAGGAGAATTCATGCAATTCATGAGGAAGTTTAATTGTCTCACACTGTCTTTGGATGTTGCTGAATTATCAGATGATTTTATTTTGCAAGTGCTTTGTAAAAGTTCCTTTTAGTATAATGACTTACAAAATGTTTCATTGTAGAAAAATTTACATAAAACTCATTTTAGATTTCCTTTGGTAATCAGACACAAGGACCCATCACAGTATTGTCTGGATGACAGAAGAGCTACTTCTTGTGATTTGAAAGGTTGAAGTTGAGTTGATTTTTTTTCTCTATTTTGCTTCCAAGATGACCACATAGTTATGAAGCTTTATAATGACATTTTTTAATACTTTTCAGTATTCTAAAAGCTACCTTTTTCTTGAGAAAGCATTTTTGTAATTATTTATCAAAAATGAGATACAGTAAGTTTTTACTCTGAATGTTATGAGAAATTGTAGGTAATCATGAGCATTCAAAATGCAAGCTGCTCTTCTCAGGACATCAGACAATGAAACATTAAATAAAGAGACAATTCTGAAAGTACAAGCATATCTCTTTTATTTTAACAATGAAAATAGAAACAAAACAACGATTTTCATATGTATTGGAGGGAAACTGACTAGAATGTCTGTACAGCAATTCAAGTCAGTGCAGTAGAATTCGGCATACAGTAAAGTTAATTCTGCTCAGATGTTTGCCTGAGCTAATATTAACATAAAACACAAAAATGGGAATAAAATTAAAATCAAATATGAAACTGAAATAAAACACAAAATAAATTTGAAATGTAAAAGGTAAAATATAGGAAAACGTATAGTATTATACAATTCACTAAATAGTAGTCATTAATATTAGAATAGAAGATATTTGTATTCATGGGTATCTGAAGATGAGGTAAGGGGCAATGAAACATTAATATTTTTGTGTTTATAAACAGAAGATTGCCTTCCTCAAAGGTTGGACAACTGATCTTCAGTAACTACACTTAACCAAGTCCCATCTGGTAATTGTTTCCTATGCCTTAACATCAGCTTCTTACTCCTGGAAATATGAATAAGATATATGCAGTATATTTAAACATACACCAAAGGAATGTCATTAGGCTAGAGACAAGGCAAATTGTTGAGTGCCGAAGGGAAGTCTTGGTTAAGGCCATCCTTCCACAGTGCCAGGCTGCAGCTATGATTTTTTTCTGCATCTAGACTTCTAGTGTTGAATCATTACTTTAGTCATGTACCATTATCCTGATGAATATTCTTGCCAATTAACATATGAGTGTGTATGAAGTGTGCTTCTCCTTTTCAGCAGCGAGTAGTTCTTCTAAACCCAAATGATGATCAATTTTTAATTTGGAACTTCATCTAAAGACCCATTAGAAATTCTGCCTTGAGCTGCAATATTTGTGGTAGAATAATAACTATGCTAGGATACAATACTCAGGCATTAAACTAGGCACTTTCCTCACAACTAATCTGAAGTTTGAATAATTATCTCAGGGTTACAGTGGAGGGACCTGAAGCCAAGCACCTGGGAAATGACAAACTTGTAATTTAAACCCTGGTTTGTTGACTTCAGCGAGAAACAACATTACAAATAAGGTTTAGAACCTCTGCCACTATATTTGGTATTATCTCACATATAATAGTCTGTACACTTATAATCCATTTCTAACAATGTGTTCATGAAAAAACTGCAGTCAAAACAAATTGGAAGTGTTTTTCATAATCACTTTAAGACTTTAAAAACATTGCCCAACTTATGAACGTGTGGTATGCTAAAAATTTTGCTTGCAAGTTCATTTCTGGAAAGTAGGTTACAGATAAATGCAATGGTCCATTTCCTGTGTGTTTGCATGTGTGTGTATATACATATATTCATTTCCCAATTTTTTCCTACTATATTTTTGGCCAGGAAAACGAAGCTTCCATTTTCTGGATTTTCTATTTTAAATCAATATACCCACATGAGATGCTGAATTTTAAAAACTGGGGGATTGCCTAATTGGTTAGATTCATGGTTCATTCAATCTAGTTAAAGAATTATCTCTCATGCCGGGCTCAGTGGCTCAGCCTGTAATTCCGTGCCTTTGGGAGGCTGAGGTGAGTGGATTGCTTGAGCCCGCGGGTTCAAGAACCACCTGGGCAACTTGGCGAGACCGCATCTCTACAATAAATCAAAAATTAGCCGAGCATGGTAGCGCATGCCTGTAATTCCAGTTACTTGGAAGGCTGAGATGGAAGGATCGCTGGAACCCAGCAGGTCAAGGCTGCGGTGGCCAGGAGCGGCCACTGGACTCCAGTCTGAGTGACAGAGTGAGACTCCAACTCAAAAACAAAAAAAAACAGGAATTATCTCTCTGTAATGTGAAGTTACACTCTTGACCTGGCATTGCCAACCTTTCTTTTTCTCCGGGAACACTTGCATTTCCTATCCCATTTTTTGTTGTTGTTATTAGTGGTGGTATTTAAAGGTGTGGAGAGGGTGAAAAAAGAGGGAAAAAAACCCCAAAAACAAAAAACAGAGAAACAAAGTTTGTGAAGAGAGACAGAAAATGAGAAAATGTCAAAAAGAGAGAGAGAGAGATAAGAACTAAGAAATGATGAAAGTGAGTGGCTAAAATGGATCAAGTTTATAGAAAAATTGTTATAGTCGATGCCATGTTTTTTACTTTTATTTATTCCAGAATTATTTCCTGATTCTCCTTTCTTTTTTATTTTTATTTATATTTTTTTAAATCAATTTTTAAAAATGATATTGTGGGGTACAGTTAAGGGTTAGGTACACAAATATGCTCTGTTCAGGCCCCCTTATTGATAAGAGGTGTCTCCTCATCTGATTCTCTTTTCTATAACACTTTTCTTACAGATAATATGAATTCAAAGACAAAGGTAGAGAGTCCCTTTTCTAAAGAACTTTATACAGCAGCAAAACTCAACACAATTATTAGATTTCCACTAAATCCAGGAGAATTTTGATGTGTTTGAGCTCTGGTGGGTCTGAATGGCCTCCCAAAATCTGTGTGTTGAAAACCAAAACTGTGATTAAAAGGTTGGACCTTTAAGAGAAGAGTAAGACATGAGACGTGAGGGCTTTGCCCTCATAAAATGGATTAGTGACCTTCTAAAAGAAGTTGAAAAGAATGCCCTAGGCTTTGTTTCTTCAGCCCTCTCTCCATGTGAATGCATAGGTTTCCTCTCCTCCCTCCAAAGGATACAGATTTCAAGGCACCATCTTGGAATCAGCCATCAGACCTTCACCAGACTTCCAACCTGCTGGGACCTTGATCTTGGACTGGATCCCTCCTCTAGTACTTTGATTAATAAATTTTTATTATTCAGAAATTACCCTGTCTCAGGTATTTTGTTATAGCAACATGAGTGAACTAGAACAAACTCTCATCACTTTCCTCAACAAGTTTAGCAATAGCTAATTGCTTAGTCTCACAAAATTTACTCAAGAAACAAGCAGTCTTTGAAATCTGACAATGTACTGTACGTGCACCACCTTTCTCAATCCCTGAAATTTGGGATTACTCATGAGAAATTAAAGGTGATGGCTCTTCTGGGAAAATATGGATGAAAAGGGATGGTAAAACATAAGTTAGGTAACTTCCCATGCACTTAACTTTCTTCCTTTCTGCTCGAGAGTTCTGAAACATTTTAATGGGACCCTCATTTGTTTCTGTTTGTCAGCCACTACTTGCTTGTATTCTGAACACATTTGTGATTCTATTTAAGGCAAACCTCTTTCTTCTTTTTCTACAACTTTAAGATTCTCCTGATTCCCTCTCCTATCGTATTCCTTTCTGCTTTCATGGGTTGAACCTTTGTTGGTTTCTCTTCTAGCTTTGCCAGAGATATCTTTTGTAATCCCCTTTTCCCACTGTCAGTTAAAACACACACACATACACAATGTATAGCTTTACCTTTCATCTTACATTTCTATCGACCACAGGCTGCTCAATTATTTTGGTGAACAACATTATTAGGTTTCTCCGTGTTGGAGAAATGTAGAGATCTCCAAAGTTAGAGGAGTAGAGGGTGTTTTTGGTGTTTGCTAAGGTATTGAGAAGCAAAACTGGATTTTAATTACACTACTATCTGCTGATGAGTGTAGTTCTTGTCCTTAGATTCACTGTATCTGAAATGATTGCTTGGTCAATATATTTGCATAATGACTCATAATGCAAATGCAAAATATGGCCTTTATTCAGTGGTCAACAATCTGGTCCATTTGCAAAGAAATACAATACAATTGCTCCATTGTGGCTCTAGAGTTTTCCACTTGGCATTCACAAAGTAATGAGGTTAGATAAGTCACAGCAATACTTCTGAAAACCCTGTTTTTCCCATTGCATTTGCCTTTGCAGTCTTCTCAATACCTTAAGAAATCCAACTCCCAGCTGTAACTTGATTGCCTTATCATCCGTCCCTTTCCTGTTTCCTCTAGATTCTACAATCTGAAAGCTCTCAGAATGATGTGACAATACCTCCCTAGAATGAAGGAATAGCAGAAACTGAAGAAATAAAGACAGAATACTCATTAGCAAACAGAGGAACAGCCAACCTAGGAAAATGTCTTCGTGGCATTCTGGTCCCATTATATAAATCATTGTTAATTGTGCTTGTAGTCATTAATGCTGAAACAAATAAAGACTAGATAAGTCCAAGATGTACAATGGCTATATTTCTTCCCATCATATATTGAGTTTTCAATTTTGCTGCATGAAACAAAATACTTCTTCCTAAAGTGTTGACTTTCAGACATCCTAGGTAATGCACTAGTATAACTGTAAGTTGATTTTTTTCCCCTCTGACGTTAACAGCTATGGACGTTAAGCAGATTTACTTTATTTACAATGCTAGAGTTGTTCAAATTTATTTAGTATTTTATTTTACTACATTGGCATATATACTATTTGCATGTTCTTAAACATCTCATCTGATGCAAAATAATCCTTTATGGACATTAAATTATAAGCACTTTCATACGTAAGCATATCAAAACAGACTAATCAAGTTTTAAATAAAATGTGTTCCTCACTAACAAATTGGGAGCTGATTTCAATGTTCAAGTTACCAATAGACACTATATGAAGAGAAAAAGATGGTATGTATTCAATATAATCACATAAACGTTTTCTTCCACAGTTAAAAAGAGAAAATACTTTCTTTTACATGCATATGATAAGAACAAAAGATAACTTTTATAAAGGTGTCTACTGAGCTCAGAAATGTATGAGAATTTTTATACTATTGAGAATATTGTTGATATTATTTAATTTAAATACCTTGATTCAGTCACTGACTGGTCATGAGTGTGATCTGTTTGTCATCATGCAGCTTTAGAAAAATTAAAATATAAATGAAAAAATTACATAAACTTGAATCTGAGTGCACTACACAAATATTCACAGACAATATTTTCTTTTGGGGGATGGCCACAGGAATAATACGACACAAGCAGAAATAAATTCTCCTGCATATAGCTTGATGAGAGCACTAATGTGAACAGCAGACCTGTGCCATCCTGGAGATTCTGATCGAGTGAGGCCAATGCAATAAACTTTTCAGGGGTCAAAACATGCTTTTAACACACCCATGTTTTAGATGACTGACACTTCCATAATACATTTGAATATTTTCATATTGTATTGGCCATTGAATTTTAAATAGAGATTTCTTAAAAGCGCAAAATGGATAATGAATCTCAGCAACCATTTCATTTAAAGAAAAATATAAAATATGAAATAAAGGTAAGGTTAATCACAAATAATATACTAAATGTAAATTTATTTTAATAGAACTTATTCAAAGTATAACTTATCAGTTTGAGAGGATGACTAATTATGTTCATCTGGCTTGGAGAGACAAACAACTGACAAACAAAGAATACTTTGAGTGAAACCTAACATCAGCCTAAGAACAAGACCTGGATTAGAGGATCATGGTGTTTGGGGCTGTGGTGGAAATAGTAGATATCGCAGCAATGATGAGTTGAAACAAGTCCCCTGGAATTCCAATGCCAGGTCTAAATACATTAGTATAATTGAATTTTTGCATTTAAAGGACACCAATATTTCTACTAACAGGTTATACCAACAGGTTGGACCTGAAAATGGATGATTGCTTTGTACTATGTACAGTTTGTGACGGTGCAGTTTGGGATTATCTGTGGTCCTCCACTTCTCCATGTGTAAAAATGATCATGAATCAGCTATAGCGTTTGAAATCCTAAGGACTAGCCTGTGCTGTCAGGTGCCTTGTGGCTTGCTTTCCACTCTGCAGAAGTTCAATTAATATTAATAGATGACCGGAGTATTTGCTGAGGCTATTTTATGGATATTCTGTTAGTGAAATGGTTACTTTGCATGGTGATTTCCTCTCATACTTTTGATGCTTAAATCCAGTCTACAACTGGATTTAAAGTGGAATGTACTTAAATGTGCCCAAATGTGACGAGGTACTAAATTTTTTTCTGAGTTGTTTTTGCGTGCATAGTTTTCTTTCATTGATTCTATTTAAACACACACACACACACACACAAAACAAAAAACTGCAGTTGTAAGCAATGCACTATCCTCAAGTCCCCATAGTTAAAAAAAAATCAAGAAAACTAACTTTCTCCTATATGGCAACTTGCTTCCCTTGTGGTCACTCACCGATATTTGCAAGGCAAGGTCACTTTTAATGCCATAGAAGATGAAAGAAAAAAAACAAAACAAGGGGAGACTGTTTTTGTCTTCACTGATTCTGCCAAACCGATAGCAGACATTGATGATACAAGAGGGAAAGGTTGTCATGGTCCCTTATTCCCAGTTCTGCCCTGGAAACAGTGAAAGAGAGGGAAACATTTTTTTTCCTACCATGTGTACGAAATATAATACAAAATATTAAAATATGTATATCCTTCAAGAGATCAACACGGTTGTTAACATTTGCTTTGAAAAGAGCTTTCTGAAACACACTTAAAATATCAAGATACAAAAAGAGCCTTAGACATTGAACATACTTCTGCAAAATTAATTAATCACTTGGAGGATTTAGCAGGAGGAAATAGCCATAAACATCTTATATGCTCAGTTGGTGGTAGAAGGTAGACTGAAATGACAATTGTGTTTAAAAATGGAAAGACCGAGGAAGAAACTGAGATTCAAAATAAAGATATATGTGTTTGGGACTAGCAGAAAGAACATTTTATACCTACACGTGGCCTACAGAGAAGGGGAAGGAGGAAAAGGTGAAAGATTAATGAGGAGGATTTTTTGCATTTTCTATCATCTATGTGAATTATTACCTAGATGCCTGATATGTCCTAAAAGAAAAACTGTGATGAATAAATAAACAGCTTTCGAAATCTTCAATAGGGTGCTTTACCTTGCAGGGAATATTATCATTGGCTTTTGATACAATTTCTGCTGCAGGGAAAGACTTTCAAAGCTCAGAATGCCGAAGCATTGCCAGGCGCTCAAAGACCCCCTGCCGAGCGCGTCAAACTAAGAAATCTCTCTGAACTTGTCGAATTAAAAGTCATCTCCCTCTCTCTGCAACCCCTGCATGAGCTGGGAAGCTCTGTCCTCATTTTTTAGGCCCCTCCATGATAAACAAATGGAGCCTAGAGCATCTTTATTCTTTACAGCCATGCAATTAAAATTCTTTTAAAAAATGTAATTGAAGGCAATGAATTTCAAAAGGAACTTCCAGTTAACAATGAGACGAAACAGTTTGAGTGGGCCACATGCGATTGTGTTTCAGAGGTAAAAGCAAAACAGCTTGTTAAGAACCAGACAAGTGTCCTTTTTTATTTTTATTATTTTGATTGTACATCAAGAGGTTGTTCTAAACTTAAACATCTCAGCAGGATTTATGGTTTCTGGAATGTCATAAGACTTAATTACTCAGACTGCAAAGAGGAGTACACTATTAAAATATGAACAAAGCCATATGAGATCCCTGGTTGCTGCAAATCATTATTTATCTAACTCCCACACAAATTAAAGAAGTTTAATTTGTGTTTGCATTTTTAGGCACCACACTGAACATTCCCTTTCTCCCCCTATGGTCCTGTCTTCATGACACCAATGTCATTGTAACAATTGGATAATCCCCACAGTATTAAATTGATGGAGCTATAAACAAATACAATAACAAACAGTTTCAAAGAACTTTGTTAATTAGCAAAAATAAGAAAAGCATTTTAAATACTTTTAGAAAAACAGAATGGGAATGAATTAACAGTTTCAAGTGCCCAAGATGAAAAAGCACTATTTTTTAAACGGTTGATAGTGTTACATTGAATCTTTGGGGAAAATCTTTCTAAAGATCATGCAATCTTACTCCATATCTTTATAAGAGAGCACTTGTGTTAGTGTTATTAATTGCCTGAAATATAATCTTTGATGGTAAGTACACAAAAAGGAGTAAATGTGGAACATGTTGTCATTACCCGTTGATCAGAGTTTGAAAATATGTGTGTGTGTGTGTGTGTGTGTGTGTGTGTGTGTGCAATTATTTTTTAAAGCATGTTTTATTTATAGAACTGATCCTGTTTCCAAAATGGAGATTGTTGGTAAGATAAGGGATTGGTCAGTTTGGTCAGTTCTAAACCTGGACATTTTGCATTATGTTGTTACCAGGAGCAAAAAAAAAAAATCACATTTTGGTGAGTGAGCACATTTTGTGGCACAATTTTGTTTTAGTAACTGTGAATACCTAGAGATGTTTCAGAGAGAATTGGGACCAATGGGAGATGCTATAAAAGGAGGCAGATAAATAAGTGTTGGATCATTGCTGTAGGATCCCTGAAGCCACAGTCAGTTTTTAAAGAAGGAAAGGCTATCATAGCGTGCGATACTAAAGAGAAGCTTATGAGAAGGAGACTGAGAAAAAGGAAGTTGAATTTGTTGTTTAACAGCTTACTGTTTAAAGGGGAAAACATTTGATTGCAGGTGCCAAGGAAAAAATAGAGACAATGAGGAAATCAAATTCTTTTGGGATATTTTTTAGTCAAGGGAAGAATAATGACTTACTTAATAGAGAGACAATGGGATTAGATAGAAGGGTATTTATTTCTGCTTTAAAAATATATATATGTATTTAAAATGAGAAGGAGGCAGATTCAAGGACCCAGGGGAATAGATTCGGGGACCTAAAGATAGCTTTGCAAAGACAGAAAGGCATTTTTCAGTTGTCAGGTTAGTCTATTGTGAAAATAGTGCATTAAGGCCAAAGAGAAAACATTGACTTAAACATCTTGAATAAAGTTTCAAGTAATTTTTTCTACCAATATGCAAAATAAATAAAATCAATTTTAACCATACTGAGAATATTAATTTGGTTGAATTTAAAATAAATTCAATTGGTGAATCAGACCAGAGTAAATATTAAAGATATTAAGAGGTTGAGGTTGTATGATCACTGGAGCCCAAGAGTTTGAATCCAGTCTGGGCAACATAGTGAGACCCCAGTCTCTAAAAAAAAAAGGATACAGGCAAAGAGATTTCTTAACATAAAGAAATATAAATATTGTCACATCATTCAAAATCAATTATCAGCGATGACTGGAATATTTAATTAATAGATCATAGATTAATTTTAAAACTTCTTTATGTGGTCTTTGGGTTATTCCTGTCCCTCATATTATTTCGGTTTTGTTTTGTTTTGTTTTCTTTTTTTTTTTGAGTTGGAGT
>NW_007233043.1:866788-880260 GCF_000164805.1 Carlito syrichta
TTTTATTGTAGAGATGAGGTCTCGCCTGCCCAGGCGGGTCTCGAACCCGCGGGCTCGGGCAATCCACTCACCTCAGCCTCCCAAAGGCGCGGGATTACAGGCTGAACCACCGAGCCCGGCTCAGTTTTGTTTTCATTGCATAGAAACTAGACATTTATAGTGTTCTTTTCTTTCATTTAAAGAATCCAAACATGTTAAAAACCACAGAAAACTTTTTCTGCTTGAAAATATCAAACAAGGAATATAATATCTAGATGTTTATTTTAAGAAAGAATATAATCTATTCAGAAGCTCTTGCTGATACATTAGATGTCATAACCATTCCAGAGGACTTCCCCAGAAACTCTTCTCTAGATATATGTGGTCTTCAATCAGAACAGAGAAGGATCTTATTTTCTGATATTACAGTAACATGTAAGTGCAGTCTTCTAGGTTAATTTATGTGAAAATCCTATCTTTGTAAAAAAAACATTCAGGGAGAAGCAAGCAAAATTGAAATCGACTTGTATATCTGACTTATAGCTACAATACCCAGTGGATCATAAGCAATTATCTCATTGGATTTTATTTATCCTCTTTTTAGGTCCTGCTTTGTTTTTAATGTCTGTGCTTAGAACAGGTTTGATGAGACCAAGTATCTATTACTCCAGCCTATGCCATGAATCAAGGATGAGGAATTAACTATAAAAAAGATAATTATAATATAATCTATAGCCTATTTTGCATTAAAGTTTTCAAATTGTGTGCATTAGTCACAGTGACATTGGAACTATTTTTGATAAATGTACTGTATTTGTCAAGGGGTATATGTATGCTGAGGGCAGGGTTGATAATTGCTTAAACAAAGAATTGTTTCCTTGGTGTAGCTATAAGAAATGAGCTTTTTAGCAGTTTGAAACTCTCCAAAATGGAGCAAGAATGACTATTATCTGCCCTTCATTCAAACAAAAATGTATGGAGCAACTATAATATATTAAGGGCTTTGTTAGCATTGGGGGATGCAAAGATATTTTCTCTTCTCAGATAACTTATCGTTTAGCCACGGGCTAACTTGGTCTCTTAGTTTTATGTCTGGGGTTATGTGGTGGACATTTATCATTAATTTGGGGCCTGTAGATCTTTAACCATTTTCCATACTTGAGAAAATGTCTAATTTACAGTGTTGGTGAAAGACACTCTCCATAAGAGCTGAAATGTTACATGCCCCTGGCAGTCAGGGAGGTGCAACCCTTCGATTTCCATTTGCGAACAATCCTGCTGCCAAGAGGGTAAGATAGCCAACAAGCCTCCAGTTCCTGTGACCACAGGATTGATTGCCTCATTCACACTCAAACCCTACTCGTGGGGTCTACTCACAGTCAATGCCTGACCACACCCTAGTACAAGGACATGCCTCTTTCTTCCCAATTGCAGATGCTTCCAAGGGACACCCTTTGCCCTGGGACTCTGTTGGCCTGACTGGGATAGTCTCAGAGCCACACTGCCACGAGGCTCTTCCTACCAGTCCTCCTTCCGACACACCTCCCTTTACTCCCAAAGGTGCCAGTTTTGCATCCTAGGCTGAATGCTCTTTTTTTGCAGTCTCCTTCCTTCTCCCCTACTTATTATTCACAGATGTTTTCCTCAGTAAATCTCACGCACGTATAATGCCATTTTGTCATCTATTCCCTGGAAGACCCAATTTGATACGCTGCCACTCTTCCAACTTGTGCCTGATAGGAATTTTTTCCCCAAAAGGGTCAATACTTTTCATCGGGGAGAACTTTCTGAAGAGGTCCACAAAGGGAAGTGGCACCCGCTTCACACTCCTCCTATGACAAGATATTACAAAGAGCCAAATCAATAAATCTGTTTCAAATGCAAATGGTTGGTTAGTATCTGGGTGAAATATGCAAAGCCAAACTTAAATGCTATTTCGGGCTTGCTAAGTAAGGTTTCCTTGACTAAAATAACCAATCTTTTTTCAGAAATTCAATGAGTAAAAGTGCAAAAAATGGCAGTGCTATAAATCAGGGAGTAACAAATCACAACTCTTGGAGCTTTTGTTTGTCCTTCATAATACATGTAGTTGAACCACTCTATCATGGTACTAATTTGTACAGCATCTACAAGATTCCCTGAGAAGTCAAAACCAGAATGCTTTAAGACCCTTTTATTCCTCAATTTCCACAGCATATTGGTGTTCACTCAGGCACTTCAAGCATTCACCTCTGTTTGTGGACAGGGTCATGGGACTAAATCATGATGTATTTGGAAACATAATAACCACATTAGTCCACTAGTTTGTTAGACCAACCCTGTTCACAAGCCTCAGAGATACTGCTTGGGCACTGGGGAGATGAAAGAACATTAATCTATTTTTTAAATTACCATAGCAAGTTTTTAAGATGGTCATTTGTTGTTTATCTGTTTATAATATGTGGGCTTCTTGGAAGTGGTATAGAAGACATAAATGAAAAGTAGCCTTTAAAGTGATCCTTTAGGCTAGGCTAGAAGGCAGGTGAACCTGTGTCACGGGCTCTTGAACAGAAACTCTCTTAGCGTCTGAGAGGAAATATATGTTTGTTTAGAATCAATGTCCCAAATAATGGGGTCATATGAGCACTATATTAGGCAGCTCCTACTCTCTCTACTCCACAATCATTTTATTAAAGAGTTATAGATACATGGGTGAGAGTTCCAGGTCACCTCTCACATTCTGAAGCTCTTCTGTCTTGGGTAGTGTCCTCACAAGCTTGGAGAAATCCTTCAGGATGGGTGAGGAGCCTGCACTCAAAGGCTAGTTTTCTAATCATAAGATTCTGGATATGGTCCTGTGCTATCATCCTGTTAAATATGTCTTTGGTATTAAGGTCTCAACATGGCTCCACTTATAGGTCTGTCTTAAATTATTCCAACCAAACCTTGAACTTTAAAGACAAGTAGATCTTCTGTTCAGTATATCATAGCAATTACAGGCACATCTTGGGATATTGCGGATTCAGGTCCAAATCAATGTAATAAAGTGAGTCACTCAATTGTTTTTGTTCTCTAGTGGACATAAAAGTTATGTTTATACTATACTGTAGCCTATTAAGTGTACAATAGCATTATGTGTAAAAAATAATGTGCATACCTTAATTTTAAAATCCTTTTTTTGCTAAAAAATGCTACCATTTAAGCCTTCAGGGAGTTGTAATCGTTTTGCTGGTGCAGGGTCTTAATGTGGATGACTGCTGAATGAGCAGTGTGGTGGTTGCTAAATGTTGGGGTGGCTGTGACAATATCTTGAAATAAGACAACATGAATTTCGCTGCATGATTGACTCTCCCTATCATGAAATATTTCTCTGTAGCATGAGATGATCCATTCTAATCCTAGTTCTCTTGCTATTTCTACCACATCTGTAGTGACTTCCTACACTGAAGGCCTCAATCCACCAAAGTCATCCATGAGGGTTAAAATCAACTTCTTATAAATTTGTGTTATTGTTGATATTTTGACCTCCTCTCATGAATCATGAATGTTCTTAATGGCATCTAGAATCGTGAATCTTTCCATAGCATTTTTAATTTACTTTACATGGATCCATCAGAAGAATCACTCTCTATGGCAATTATTGCCTTAAGAAATGTATTTCGTAAATAATAAGACTTGAAAGTCAAAGTTGCTTCTTGATCTATGGGCTGTAGAATGGATGTTGTGTTAGCAGGCATGAAAACAACATTAATCTTTTTGTGCATCTTCATTAGAGCTCTTAGGTGACCAATTTATTGTCAATAAGCAGTAATATTTTGAAAGGACTCTTTTTGTCTGAGCCGTAGATCTCAACAGTAGGCTTAAAATATACAATAAACCATGATGTAAACAGGTGTGCTGTCATTCACACTTTATTTTATTTCTAGAGCACAAGCAGAGTAGATTTCGTATATTCTTAAAGACCCTAGGATTTGGGGAATGTAAATGAGTATCAACTTCAAATGAGTCACCAACTGCATTAGCCTCTAATAAGAGTCAGCATGATCTTTGAAGCGTTGAAACCTGGCATTGACTTTTCCTCTTTAACTATGGAAGTTCTAGATGGCATCTGTTTCCAAGATAAAGCTACTTCGTCTGCATTGAAAATCTGTTGTTTGATGTAGCTAGATCAGTGATCCTGTTCCATCAATGATGTTAGCTAGATCTTTTGAAAAACTGGCTGCAGCTTCTGCATCACGATTTGGTGATCCACTTTGCACTTTTATATTATGAAGATAAATGACTTTTTTCCCTTAAATCTCGTGAAAAAACCATGAAGTTGCTAGTTTCCAACTTTTCTTCTGCAGCTTCCTCACCTCTCTCAACCTTCATAGAATTAGAGAGAACTGGGACCTTGCTCTGGATCAGGCTTTGGATTAAGGGAATGCTGTGGCTAGTTTGATCTATCCAGATCACTCAAACTTTGTCTATCTTAGCAATAAGATGGCTTCACTTTCTTATCATTTATGTATTCACTCACTGGAGTATCACTTTTAATTTTCTTCAAGAACTTTTCCTTGTATTCACAAGTTGGCTAATTATTTGGTATAAGAAATTCAGATTTGGGGCTGTCTTGACTTCCAATGTACCCTCCTCACTAAGTTTAATCATTTATGGCTTTGGATTGACAGTGAGAGACTTGTAAGGCATTGTAAGAGACAGTGAGAGACTTGTAAGGCAATGCCTTTCACTTGAAAGGCATTGTAAGGCTGTTGAATGGCCTAATTTCAATACTCTTGTGAATCATGGAATAGGGAGGACTGAGTAAAAGAAGAGAATGGAAAAATGGCTGATGAAACAGCCAAACACATAAAGTGCTTATTCATTTAGTTCACCATCTTATATGGGTGTTGTTCATGGTGCCCCCAAAACAATTACAATAGCAACTTCAAAGATCACTGATCATAGATCACCATATTTTAATAATAAGAATGTTTACAATATTGCAAGAATTATCAAAATGTGACAAAGATACAAAAAGTGAGCACACGCTGTTGGAAAAATGGACTGATAGACTTGTTTGACTTGGGATTGTCTCAAACCTTCAGTTTGTAAAAAATGCAGTATCTGCAAGATACGATAAAACATAGCATAATAAAACAAAATATGTCTTTATATATTTGGCCAGAGACATTGATGGTAGTCATGTAAAATTGCCAAGAACTGATTCCTAAGTACTGTAAATCTCCTCCTGAGCACTGTAATGTATATTTCAGTGTCTACATTAGCCCTCATATTTCTCTTTCTGCCTTGCTTGCTCTAGCTCATAGACTTCTTTATCCACATTTTAAATATCCTTCTGAGATCAACATACTCTGAAATTTAGATGAAGGATTTCTCTGTCATCTTTGATATTTTGAGAACCTACCTGTAGACCAGCTTAAATCCTATACCAGAAGAAAATAATTTGGACTCTTGAGACTAGTACAAATGGGCTTCTATTACACACCACATGCTAGGAAAGAAAGTAGAACATGCTAGTACCTTTGATCCAACAAGCAAATGATACCATTGGCAAAAGTTTTTTTTTTCTGTTATGTGTTGTAGTGCTCTAAAAATGTGAGCATGGGGTTGGCTTTTCATCTTTTTTCCTACTGTCAGTCATATACCTGAGAAGTATTTCTGGAATCTTGGGAGCACACAAACCTTCATGCAGTTGTAAGCAACATTAGGAGTCTGGGAATCTCTTATATTTGATTTCCAACTCCATGGCAAAAAAAAAATTGCCAAGGTAGCTTGTGTGGACAAGGTTTGTGTTAGAGGGTTGTGGACTAATTGGTTGGGTGCTGCCTATAACACTGGGCCAGGTTGTTGAGCGGAAGGGTGAACTCTTTGAATCTGCATTATGAAAAGATGCTATTAGTATATCTACTATGCTCTCAGAAGACAAATGAAGTAATCATAATACTCTATCCCAAAAACATCACTCTGGCATACTGACTATGTTGAGTTGAAAACACTTGAAAAGCAACTGGTACAAGAAGATCATTCTGACCTTCCTTCTGTTTCTTAGAAGCAGAAGACGAAATTCCCATGTGAGAGGTGCCCTCCCTATACCAGAAAGAAAGTATTACTCTTATCATCAAGAATGAAAATTTGAGGCCAAGGGAAATATGTGCAAACTAGATTTATAATAACCTTCACTTTCCTAGCCACTTCTCCATCAAATAGCTATCCTAGCCCAAGTCCCTTTTCTGTGTGACATTTTTATAATTTACTATTCTTTGTTTAATTCAGTATTTAAGTATTCAACCCTAACTGTATTTTTGGGGTCTTCATTTCCTTATGAAGGCCTTTATGTAATTTAAAACTTGTATTAAATAAATTTGTTTGCCGTTTTCCTGCTGATCTGTCTTATGTCCATTTAAATCTCTGACTCAGCTGAAAAACCCTAAGAGGGTAGAGATGAGATTTTGTCTACACAGGGATGAGCTACTAGAATACTGTCAAATCCAAGACATCCATTTCATATAGTTGTTGGGAGGATTAAATGAGTAACATAAATAGTGGAACTTAAACAATGTATGCCCTGCAATTAGCTCTCAACAAATATTAGAGGAAAACTTGATAGTTTTTGCCAAATTAATGACAGGGATATTTCAGGCTATCCCAGGGAAACATAGGGATTGGATTATTGAGGGAGGCAAAATATAAATTCATAGAAAAGCACCTAGAATCAGTAACTCAGGAAATCAGACAGGCAAAGGAGGACTAGAAAATAGAATCTGTGAGGATTTCTCTCCCTCCATGAGGTTGAAAGGGAAGAGAAAGTAAGCAATAAGTGGATTGATTTGAAGTTAGGGTTAGTAGGTATAAAGTGTGAGATGTCATAATTTGTTGTCATGAACATACTGATTTTGTGTAACTGCAATCAATAGTATTGAATTTTGTTCCAGTATTGTTTAGTAATATAATCAGCAATATAATACACATCTTTACATATTTCTACAACACTCTTCTACCAAAGGAGGACCAGCAATGATGCCATATTAAAATCACATGCCCTGAATTAGACTATTTTTTTAAATATCAAAAATCAATGTCAGCCTCACAACTCAACAAAATATGCTTCTTTATCATGTCTTTAGTTTTCTTCTGAAAGTGGTCTTCATTCTAAGTCGTTAAGTTTGTATTTATTTTATTTATTATTATTATTTCTATTTTAAAGATGTGGGGTACAATTCAGGGTTAAGTATATAAGTGATCATCGTGCAGGTAAAATTTGGATACCCTTATTGATGTTACACGCCCCTCTTCCCTCCTCTGGCTATGTCCCACTACTGCCAATCCTTTTCTTGTAGAAATTATGATAAGTGGTTCTATATCATGTTTTCAGTTTTCTTCTGAAACCTATCTTCATTCTAAGCTGTTAAGTTTTTAGTATAGTACGAGGACTTCATAAACATCCTGCATTTTATCAATTCTATTCACATTTGAACCATCCAGAAGTGAGGAAAAAAAGCATTTCTGTTCCACTATTATAAGTGCTAAAATGTATTATCTTCAAAATGGCAATTACCTGCCAGAAATAGTTTGTCATTATAATCAAGTCTAAGTCTTATTTGCCAAAATAACAACTATGTTAGCCATCTCATTTGGAATAAATAATTAGTGGCAACTTCTTGTTCCTTTATTCATGTTAAGCTTTTGAAGGATGAAAGCTTAAAAGAAAAGAAAGAAAGAAAAGAAATAAAAAAGAAAAACCCAAACAGATAAGCTCCTCTTTCCAAAGGCACAGATGAGAGGGTGAGAATGAATGGATGACCGGAGCCTCAGGTCTCCATGGAAGGCCTGAGCAAGCTAGTAGTTCAGTGATCATTTTGACAGAACTGAATAAACTGCCTGGAATCCTTTGTCATCCATGACTGAGAAAGACAAGTTTTCTCTGCATTTTTTTTTCCTGACTGCATTCATGCTGTAGTTTCTAAGGTTAGAGTTCAACCCGACCGGCCAGAGGTAAATGCCTATGTTTTCACAAAGATCAGAAATATGTTCTACATGAACTTTTCTCTGTTTTGATGAGTTGATCAAGAGCATGTATGAAAACAGAAACGACTTCCTTGCTGAGTCCGATGTAACATCCCCCTTAGCCTTCAGAAAACATCCCCTGTGTTCATCTGCCATTAGCATTGCAGCCGGACCACTGTAGATGTCAGTGGCCACGAAGGAAAATCGTGCATAGAACAGCTGAAACCAGGTCTCTGTGGAAAGCAAGGCCAGCATAGCCTTATGAGGCCACATGCTTCCTGTCCTGACCTGGCACTTCATGGGGTAAACTTTTAAAGCCATTTGAATCCCAACATTCAAAATTAAGGATATAAAATTCCTCTACTTCAAGTAGAGAAACTAGATATAATTCAATTATCATATGCTTTGTTTTATTGTGAGTGAATACTTCCTATTGCTATGAGTATTAAGTTTTCCTTGGCATTGAAGCTATCATTCTATAAGTTGTCATTAATTTAGTGAACAATACCCTTAAAACTCCTGGGGTGCTGGAAGTGGTATTGAACTGGGAGTTGCAATGTCTGGATGCTTAGTGCTAGCACTGTTGTGGGTAGCCTTGGACAGGTCATGTAGCCTCTCTGGATTTTGGTTTACCAAACATGAGAGATGCAGACCACATGGTTTCAAATGACCCTTCCATGTATGATTTATTCATCTGTGACCTAACTTTGTATGGATCACCTCTACTCATTTTATTCAGCAATTTCTCATCATTTTCTTAATTTGCTTTCACATGCAAGATGGCCTTGAGGGACAGAGATAATCCTGAAGGAAGAGTTAATAGAATAAATAATAGAGATAACAGGTAAAAACTGCATTTACAATTTATTAGTTGTAGTCCTACTTTAAAAGAAAGCTAAACTCAATAGAGCAGAAAAAAGATTGTAACTAAGCTTGCAAAAGGAGAAGTAAGACATACTTCAAGAGAAAAAATGAAAGCTCCATGAAATAGAGACAAGGAAGAAGGAAATGAAAGAGAAAAGGAATGAGAAGGAGATAATATAAAGAGGGGTGGTCAAATGTCCAATAAGTAATGAAAATTTTATTTGCAATATTACTCTTTTCAATTCTTTGTGAGAAGTTTCACATTTGGAAAAGTTGAATACAGTGTAGTCACCAGGAGTAAAGAAAACAGAACCATTCAATTTTGATTTACCCTGAAAATAAATCAAGTAGATAAATGGCAACAAGGAAGTAAAAACATTATTCAGGGTTTCCGTTACTCGAATGTTCCTGGGAACATTTTTATTATTTTTTAATCTAAATAAAATGCAGATTTACACATTCCTCTTTTTCCCCAGCTCCTTTAGGATAAAAGCCAGGCAACATTGATCACGTTACTTATAACAGGTTTCCACAGTGACTTTGCCTTTCCCTAGTAATTTTCTATTTCTTCTTCATGTTCCATGAAACACAGTTTATTATAGAGCTTGAAGTTCCAGACACTAGAAATTGATTTGTATATAGTATTGGAGAAGGGGTAAGAAGACCTGAGGTCTACTCTCAACTGCTGTTTAGTGATTGTGCAGTCTTTCGAAAATCACTGTGAATTTTGTGTTCTTTAAGCATAAAAATCGGCATTGCTTAATCCCTCCCAGCATTGCTGTGACATTTAAGTGGGATATTTATGTACTAGTCTAGATTTAAGAATTGACTTTAAGAATATTCCAAGGCTGATGAGAAGGAGTCATGAGAGAGGGAGAAGTGTTGAAGACACAGGAGTCTGAGAAGTTAGGAACCAAACTAAGTTTCCTGATAAGGCAAGAAAACATCAGATTTGGGACACAAGATACTGCCACGCATTATTTTCTTGGATGAAAGACCTGGGGAAAGGGTAACAGAAAAGGAACAGAAACGTTTATGGATTTGGGGGAAGCATTTTGTTTTTCTCAGATGGTCGCTATGGCTTGTAGGAAGTCAGACTATTGTCTGTGTATGAGACAGGGTTAAAAAAAATACCGAGAAAGACTTAAAGGGGGGTTCAAATTCACATGGAATTCAAATTAATACCGATAGGATGCTTATGAAAGGTGAAGACAGTTTGAGGTATACTGAAGTGCCCGAAGAGACACCCCTGAATTCTTTACTGGAATGTGTCTTTGATCGGTCAATGAAGTTGTAACAATTATTTCAACATACACACATACATACAGCTTTCCTTTTCAATTATGATATTGATTCTGTAAGCACAGGCAAGGAGAACAGGGCTAGAAGGATGGGAGAGAAAAGGGACAGTTCTGTGAGTAACTTGGAGAAGGCTATGCTGCATGCGGGTAGGAAAGGCTCAGTCTGTCCTTGAGACAATAGTGGGAAGGTTTCTGTGTTGCCCTGTTGATGTCTGGTTACATTAGCATCCATCAAATGGCATGCTCGTGGTTTTAGCAAAATAAGGTATTTTGTCTTTCTCATTAGTTCACAAATGGAGACTCCCGTTTTCCTTTCTGTCTTTAGGCCTTGAGTCACTGGGAGTCAAAGCACCACTCAGATTCTTTTGTATTTATGATTAATACAAATTTATTTTTTAAAGTTTGTATTTTATACCACCTCAGAAAAAATGGGTAGGAGGTAGAAGGAACTTAATTTTAAGAAGGAAAATATGGGTAAATTGGAACCAAAGAAACTTTCCTTTAGAATATTTCTTCTACATAAGTGCAGTAGCCAAGGAATAAAAACATAATTGCATGTTTTCCACCTTTCCTTGGAGCCTGGAAGGAGTTGAACAATCAACAGGAATTAAAAAATGTATATTTATATATGGAAAAATTTTTTGTAAGGATGGTTGGTTGCAATCAAACCAACTTTTTCCGAAGTGTGCAATGCATATTTTTAATGAAAGATGACATGTATTTGCACAAAAATTCTGAGGCACATTAAATTATTCACTGAAGTTAAAAAAAAATGAGAACAATATTTTTTTAACTTATGATATAATACAATGATTGAATAAAATGACAAGATAGTTTCCGTGCAAGATTAACAAAGCAGTTCTGGAAATTTAAACTTTTCAAAATTATATTTTTAATCTTTTAAAACTATAAAGATTGTGTGAGGTCAGGAGTTGTAGAGTGGATGCAAGAAAATTCTAGACCTGATCCCCTGCATGATAACAGGCTTCCTGAGATAGGATTTCTGGTATTTGTAGAGGATGGATCTCACTCTGCTGTCAAGAGGGGTGGGATATAGCAAGAAGGAATGAGGCTTTTCAGAGCAAATAATACTGTGACATGATTCAAAAGGGTATAAAACATGTAAGTCACGGAAAGTGATGCATTTCAATACCATCAAGAGCGGTGCCCCATAAAATAATACAAGCAACGGTGCCAACCACGGTGCATTTGTGCCTGTTTTGTACTTTTCCATTCCTGAGAGGAAATGAACAGTTCTAAAATAGATTTTTAAACATATGCTTCTGAAGAATATTGACAATTGAGGGAGAGTTACTTGGTTCTAGTCAAGCCTAATCCTCAGTTCTTTGAGAAACCCGATGAAAGCGCTACCTGCTTATAATGTAGTTCCAACCAAAATGGTTGCATAGTGTAGATTGCCACAAGTATACTGCCTTGCATTGTAAAATGCAAGGAACCGAGGCTGACAGAGTTACAGTCAGGAGACATGCAGGATTTTGGAGAAATGGTGTTTGCAGCTTCTCATAGGCTGTTAGTACAATTCATTGTGAAATAATATCGCACAATTCATAACAAAAATGCCCCTGAATGGTAACAGAAAGAAAAGTAATAAACATGCCAAATGCTAAAAAAGAAAAAAAAAAATCTCTGGAGGGAGAAATAAACCTCGTAATAACTTGAAGATAATTTTGAACCAGCCTCTTATTGTAAACATGATGCTCTTACTCTTTCTGCGGTCACACAAATACTTTCTTCATGTGGTAACCCTTGAATGATGCACACCTTTAAAATGTTTCTATTTTTAACATCAAATATAAACTTCTGTTTCTTTAACACCCAGATTGGGTTGTATTAACTTACCAAGGAGAGAATACATTAGTCAATATAGGAACTAAGTTTTCTGTGACTAAAATTCTGAAGACATGAATGTTGAATATGATTAGAGCTTTGACAGCAATACAGACCAATCCCAATGGGCTGAGTGCAAATAAAGAATTAAGTTGTCCTGAAAAATTTCTTTCTGCCTCAGTTAAATAGGGTTTGCAGGCTACAACAGATACCTTTCACAACACAGAAGCATCTTGAAAAAATGTGTCATAATTCTTCATAGCTCTTCCAAAGCATAGATAGAAAACTTTTCTAAAAAGGCAATTGCTTTTTTGTTTTGTTTTGTTTAAGTTGGGGTCTTTCTCTGTCACCTAGCCTGGAGTGCAGTGGTAGCACAATATCTGCTCACTGCAGCCTCGAACTCCTGGGCTCAAGCGATCTTCCTGAGTAGCTAGGACAACAGGTATTCACCACCACACCCAGACAACTTTTTATATTTGTAGAGGTTGGGCCTCGCTATGTTGCCCAGATTGGTTTTGAAGTCCTGGCCACAAACAATCTTCCCACCTCTCAAAGTACTGGGATTATAGGCATGAGCCACTGCATCTGGCCCTGAACAGGCAATTTCTTATCTGAAATTATGAGATGGAAGTGATGACACTGATCAGGCCCACTTGATAACACTCTGGCTGCTGTGGTCTGCAGCTAGTTTCTCTGGGAGGAGCAAGTCTCACCTTTTCCTTGCTCTCTTACTGCATGAGCCTGAGTATCTTGAGGGGCCAATTCGTGAGGAAGCACCTATCAACTTAGAGGTAATTCATTGCCCGTAACATACTTCTCTAATCCCCTAACTTGATATGAATATGAAATGTTGCTAAAGGACCAAAACAAATAGTTTGTACAGTGAGTAATAAACTTATCTTTTTCTCCAAAGGTTAATAAAGATGTAAAATAGGTTAAGAAGAGGAGGCATACATTTATAGACAGAGAAGCAGTTATTGACTGAAATCTTAAAGTTCTGATTTTATACCCTCTTTTTCCAAACATTCTTTGGAAATATGTTAACCAGATATTTAGAATATGTGTCTCGATGGTGATAGTGTCTAAACTGTTATTTAAAATGCAACCTATGGTGCAATATAATTGAAAGAATAACTACGTTGTAGATAGAAATATACTTAAAAATCAAACTAAACATGTTCAATATACTATTTATTAAAAAGAAGTAACTGCCCAGTTAATTACCTATAAAGAAATAATAAGATTTTTCTGAATTGCTCACCCAAAGCCCTAGTTTATACACATAATGGTCTAATATATTTGTAATACTGTATCTAATAAACTCCCTAAGTGTTATTATTATCATTATTATTATTATTTTGTTTTTTTTGAGTTGGAGTCTCACTCTGTTGCCCAGACTGGAGTGCAGTGGCCGCTCCCGGCCACCGCAGCCTCGACCTGCTGGGCTCCGGCGATCCTTCCGCCTCAGCCTTCCCAGTAGCCGGAATTACAGGC